>NW_026652290.1:36464007-36515053 GCF_009828535.3 Hylobates moloch | reverse complement strand
CCCACTTTAGGAGGCAGTCTGTCCGTTCTCAGATCTCCAGCTGCGTGCTGGGAGAACCACTACTCTCTTCAAAGCTGTCAGTCAGACAGGGACATTTAAGTCTGTGGAGGTTCCTGCTGACTTTTTGTTTGTCTGTGCCCTGCCCCCAGAGGTGGAGCCTACAGAGGCAGGCAGTCCTCCTTGAGCTGTGGTGGGCTCCACCCAGTTCGAGCTTCCTGGCTGCTTTGTTTACCTAAGCAAGCCTGGGCAATGGCGGGCGCCCCTCCCCCAGCCTTGCTGCCACCTTGCAGCTTGATCTCAGACTGCTGTGCTAGCAATCAGCGAGACTCCGTGGGCATAGGACCCTCCGAGCCAGGTGCGGGACACAATCTCCTAGTGTGCCGTTTTCCAGGCCCGTTGGAAAAGTGCAGTATTAGGGTGGGACTGACCCGATTTTCCAGGTGCCTTCTGTTACCCCTTTCTTTGACTAGGAAGGGGAACTCCCTGACCCCTTGCGCTTCCCGAGTGAGGCAATGCCTCGCCCCGCTTTGGCTCACACACAGTGCGCTTCACCGACTGTCCTGCACCCACTGTTTGGCACTCCCTAGTGAGATGAAACTGGTACCTCAAACAGAAATGCAGAAATCACCCATCTTCTGTGTCGCTCAGGCTGGGAGCTGTAGACCGGAGTGTTCCTATTTGGCCATCTTGGCTCCACCCCCCTCAGTTAGATTTATTTCTAAGTATTTAATTTTTTAGATGCTATTGTAAATGGAATTTCTTCTTAATTTCCTTCTAGTGTATAGAAAACAATTGTTTTTGTGTGCTGATTTTGTACACGGCAACTTTGCTGAATTCATTCATTAGCTCTGAGTTTTCTTGTGGATTCTGTGGGGTTTTGTATACAAAGGATTATGTCATCTATACATAGAAATAGTTTCACCTATTCCTTTAGATTTGGATGACTTTTTTTTTTTTTTTGAGATGGAGTCTCACTCTGTTGCCCTGGCTGGAGTGTAATGGCACGATCTTGGCTTACTGCAACCTCCATCTTCTAGGTTCAAGCGATTCTCCCACCTCAGCCTCCTGAGTAGCTGGGATTACAGGCACCTGACATCATGGGGGGCTAATTTTTGCATTTTTTGTAGAGACAGGGTTTCACCATATTGGCCAGGCTGGTCTTGAACTCCTGATCTCAGGTGATTCACCTGCCTCAGCCTCTCAGAGTGCTGGGATTACAGGCGTGAGCCATCGCACCCAGCCACTTTGTTTTTTTGTATTTTTTGTAGAGACAGGGTGTCACTCTGTTGCTGAGGCTGGGCTCAAACTCCTGGGCTCAAAGGATCTGCCCACCTTGGCCTCCCAAAGTGCTGGGATTACAGGCGTGAGCCACCACACCTGGTCTATTTGCTTTTCTTGTCTGGCTAGAACTTTTAATTCAGTGTCAAACAGCAGTGGGAAACTTTTTCTTGTCCCTTATCTTAAGGGGAACTCATTCAGTTTTTTTACCATTGAATATAATTTTAGCTGTAAGTTTTCCAGAAACACACTCTATCATGTTGAAAAATTTTCCCTCTGTTCCTAATTTGCTGAGAGTTTTTTTTGTTTGTTTGCTTATTTTTGTTTTTTGAGATGGAGTCTCACTCTGTTGCTGAGGCTGGAGCGCAGTAGCACCATCTCGGCTCACTGCAACCTCTGCCTCCCTGGTTCAAGCAATTCTCACTGCTTCAGCCTCCCAAGTAGCTGGGATTACAGGTGCCCACCACCATGCACGGCTAATTTTTGTATTATTTAGTAGAGACAGGGTTTCACCATGTTGGCCAGGCTGGTCTTGAACTCCGGACTTCAGCTGATCCATCCGTCTAGGCCTCCCAAAGTGCTGGGATTACTGGTGTGAGCTGCTGCACCCAGCCGAGAGTTTTTATTATGAAAGGATGTTAAATTTCCTCAAATGCTTTTTCCATGTCAATTGAGATGATAATGTGATTTTTTTTCTTTTGTTCAAATAATGTGATGTACTACATTGATTAATTTTCTTCTGTTGAAACGTCCTTGCATTCATGGTAAAATCCTATTCGATTGTGAATAATCATTATAGTATACTGATGGAGTTAATTTGCTAATTTTTTTTTTTTTTTTTTTTTTTTGAGCTGGATTCTCACTCTGTCACCCAGGCTGGAGTACAGTGGCATGATCTCAGCTCACTGCAACCTCAGCCTCCTGGGTTCAAGCAATTCTCCTGCCTCAGCCTCCGAGTAGCTGGGATTTCAGGCACCTACCACCACGCCAGGCTAATTTTTGTATTTTTAGTAGAGGCAGGATTTCACCATGTTGACCAGGCTGGTCTCGAACCCCTGACCTCAGGTGATCCGCCTGCCTCGGCCTCCCAAAGTGCTGGGATTACAGGAGTGAGCCACCATGCCCGGCCTTGCTAATATTTGTTAAGGATTTTCCATCTATATTTATAAGCAATGTTAGTCTGCAATTTTCTTGCAATATCAGCTGGCTTTAATAGCAAGGTAATGCTGGTTTCACAGAATGCATAGCAAGTGTTCATTGCTATCCCCAAAACTTCAATTTTTTTTGGATTATTTGAGAAATAATTTGTGTCAATTTTTCTTTCTTTAGTAGAATTCACCTGTGAAGCCATCTGATTCAGGACTTTTCTTTTGGGGGAGTTTTTTCTTAATTATGTTTACAATCACTTTGTTGTGGAACTGTTGAGATTTTCTATTTCTTCCGTCAACCTACATAATTTCTACGTTTCAATAAATTTCTTCATTTCTTCTAGGTTGTCTATTTTTTCATCTATTTTTCTATTCTCTTATAATCCGTTATTTCTCTAAAATCAGTGGTAATGTCTCTATTTTTACTTTTATTACTTTTTTTGCACGTTTAGAGCTTTATTATCAGTCTATGCATAACTAAAGTTCAAAGCAAATTTAATTTTGCTTAAGGGAACATTGTAAAGTAACAGTTCTTGGTATTACATGCCTCATATAATCCATTTCAAACCATAGAGAATTATACCTTTGTGTCACTGTTTCAAGAGACAAACAAATTTGAACAGCTAAAACATCTTAAAAATGCACCAAGCTTATGAAGTCTCAAACAAAACTTGAATTTTCTGTACATATTCTTGTCAAATGAAGTAATTTCTTGTACACCACTTCTCTTGCCAACTGGTCTTTTTTTTTTTTTTGACCTAGATCGGCTAAGAGACCTAGAGAAGGATCTGGATGGCTTATGATTTCTCTCCCGAGACAGAGATCTCTCTCTTCCCCTATCTCTAGAAAGGGACCTGCTCCTGCTGCGAGAGAGGCTTCTCCTTCCTGGAGATCTGCGACGAGGTGGAGGACTCCTCCTGTGATAATCATCTCAAGGACGATGACCCCAAGAGGGAGGTGAGCCACGATTTCTACTTCTTTTTCACCATTCGACAGTTCCACTCTTACACAGCGGCCACATAGTGTTCTTCCATCTAGTTCTAAAACCACGTCAGCTGCATCTCGGGGATCTTCAAATTCAACAAAAGCAAAGCCGCGGGGGTTTCTAGCAACCCACACACTTCGGAGTGGTCCATACTAGCCAAAAGCCCGTTCCAATTCGGTCTTGTTGCCCTTGTTTCCAAGATTGCCTACATAAACCTTACAGTCCAATGGACAGGAATCACGATGCATTTCGACATCTACGGTAAAAAATGCGGAGGCTTAAATCCATACGCTCCGGTGGGTCTTTCCGCTTTCCTCCGGCCCAATACCCAGGGATGCTCTCGCTCACCTGGCGGCCACGAAATGGCAGTCCATTTTTATTTTTATTTAAGTCATTTGCATCTTTTCTCTTTTGTTTTTTGTCAATCTAGATAGAAGTTTGTCAATTTTGTTTCTTTCCCAATAAATTAATTGATTTTTTTCTGTCGTTTATTGTCTCTACTTTTTAAAAATCTGTGCTCTAATCTTTATTATTGTCTTATTTCTGCTATCTTTGGGTTTCATTTGCTCTTCATTTTCTAGTTCCTTACGATGTAAAGTTGAGTTATTGATTTGAGATCTTTTGTAATATAGACATTTACAGCTGTCAACTTCCCTCTTAGCCCAGCTTTTTTGTTGCATCTCATAAGTTTTGATATGTTGTGTTTTTATTTTCATTTATCTCAAGATATAAATATTCTTTGTGGTTTCTTCTTTGATGCATTAGTTTTGTGAGAGTGCGTTGTTTAATTTCCACGTATTTGTGAATTTTCTGGTGTTCCTTCAGTTATTGATTTCTGACTTCATACCATTGTGGTTAGAGAGGATACTTTGTGTGATATCTATACTGTTTAATCTATTAAAACATGTTTATGGCCTAACAGGTGGTCTATCCTAGAGAATATCCCATGTGCGCTTCAGAACAATGTGCATTCTGTTGTTACTGGGCTGAGTGTTCTGTATATGTCTGTTAGGGCTAGTTGGTTTATTTTGTTGTTCAAGTCCTCTAATTTCTTATCTTCTCTCTGGTGGTTTTATCCATTATTGAAAGTGAAATATTGAATTCTCAAACTATTACTCTAAGATTGCCTATTACAATTCTGTCGTGTTTTTGCTTCATATATTTTTGTTATTAGGTGTGTAAATATTTATACTTGCTATATATTTTTTCTGTTTTAAACCTTTTATTAATGTCCTTCTTTGTCTCTTGTAACCTTTTTGGATTTAAAATCTATTTTATCTGATATTACTATAGCCACCTCAGCTCTCTTTTGGTTACTATTTGCATGAAATATTTTTTACCATCCTTTCACTTTCAACCTATTAGTGTCTTTTGTCCTAAAGTGAGTCTCCTGTAGATAATAATTAGATCCTGTTTTTCTGTATCCATTTTCCCCATCTCTGTCTTTCAATTAGAGAACTTAATCCATTTATACTTAAAGTATTTACTGATAAGGAGTAAATATTATTGCCATTTTGTTATTTTTTTCTATGTGCCATTTCTTTATTGTCCCCTTTTTCTTCCATCATTGCCTATTTTGTGTTTAGCTGATTTTTTTCAGGGAAAAATTTTTATTTTCTTATTTCCTTTTGAGTGTATTGTATAGATATTTTCTTTCTAGTTACCATGAGGATTATATTTAACTTATTAAAGCTATAACATTCTATTTTGAATTTATACCAACTTAACTTCAGTAGCATACAAAAACTCTGCTCCATGCATCTTTGTCTTCTGCTTTTTGTTATTGATGTCCCAAATTACATCTCTATATATTATGTGCCTAATAAATAGGCTAATACTTGTTTTTTGCATGTATCTTTTTAAAATGCAGAAAATTATTAATAAAAATGGAATTATAAGTGAAAATTACAATAATACTACCTTATAATTGTCCATGTATTTATCTTTACCAGAGATCTTCATTTTTTCATATGGCTTTGAGTTAATTCAAATATAGATGTATTTATTTAAGGCATGTTTCCTACCACCAGCACTGGGCACATGTTCAGATTGGCAATCAGATCCATAAGTCTCAATGGCTTTAATTTAGCACTGCATTTACTTAGCTGTACAGAGAAGGAGGAACAGAAAATACAGTATAGCCAACATCTTACAGCTCACTGGGAGGCCCAGCAGTACCCATGCACATAGTTCCTCATCCCTTCACTCACTCACACGCAGAGCATGCACAGTGACTAGAGATGAGATGAAGGGCCAGGTGTGGTGGCTCACACCTGTAATCCCAGCTTTTTGGGAGGCCGAGGAGGGCAGATCACGAGGCCAGGAGTTTGAGACCAGCCTGGCCAACATGACGAAACCTCGTCTCTACTAAAAACCAAAAATTAGCCAGGTGCAGTAGCATGCGCCTGTAGTCCCACCTACTTAGGAGGCTAAGACAGGAGAATCACTTGAACCCAGGAGGTGGAGGTTGCAGTGAACAGAGACCACGCCATTGGACTTCAGCCTTGGTGACAGAGCAAGACTCCATCTCAAAAACAAAAACAAACAAACAACAAAAAAAGAGATGAAGGTGTATGTGGTTCATATTGACAGAGGGAAGTCCCTGCCTTGGTTTCCCATGAGTCTTTTATCTTCTCCTCGTGATGGAGGCTCCAGGCCTGTGTGCATTCCCAGGGCAGGAACAGTCCCACAGACCAAGGGCTTCACAGTAAACAAAGCAAGTGACAAACATACATTATTCCGCATTGAACTTGATATGTTTTTAAGGAAACAGTGTTGTGAGAAGGTGGCCTAGGTCTGTCCAGGATCTAGGCCCACAATTAATTAATACTTTACTCACAGCATTCAAAAGGGAATAAAGAATAATATATACACTTATGGCCAGGCATGCTGGTTCATGCCTGTAATCCCAACACTTTGGGAGGCTGAGGCGGGTAAATCTCTTAAGCCCAGGAGTTTGAGACCAGCCTGGGCAATGTGGCAAAACCCTATCTCTACAACAAATAAATACATAAATAAAATTAGCTGGGCATGGTGGTGTGAGCCTGTAGTCCCAGCTACTCAGGAAGCCAAGGTGGGAGGATCACCTGAGCCCTGGGAGGTGGAGGCTGTGGTGAGTCATGATGGTGCCACTGCACTCCAGCCTGGGTGACAGAGTGAGACCCTGCCCTCCCCCCAAAAAACAAAAGAAAGAAAGAAAAAGAAAAAGAATACTTATCAAATCCTCCAGCTTAAGAAATGAAACAGCCTAGATGTGGTGGCTTACGCCTATAATCCCAGCACTTTGAGAGTCCGAAGGGGGCGGATCACAAGGTCAGGAGTTTGAGATCAGCTTGGACAATACGGTGAAACCCCATCTCTACTAAAAATGCAAAAATTAGCCGGGCGTGGTGGCAGGCGCCTATAGTCCCAGCTACTTCCGAGGCCGAGGCAGGAGAATCGCTTGAACCTCGGAGGCAGAGGTTGCAGTGAGCCGAGATCACGCCACTGCACTCCAGCCTGGGCGACAGAGCGAGACTCTATGAAAAAAAAAAAAAAGAACAGCCTGGCCAACACATCCAAACTCCATCTCTACTAACCATACAAAAATTAGCCGGGTGCAGTGGCATGCCCTGTAATCCCAGCTACTCAAGAGGCTGAAGCTGGAGAATCTCTTGAACCTGGGAGGCAGAGGTTGCAGTGAACAGAGATCACGCCACTGCACTCCAGCCTGGGCAATACGGCAAGACTCTGTCTCAAAAAAATAAAAAATAAAAAAAATAAATAAATAAATAGAAATAAATAAAATAAAAAAAATGAAACAATAGCAATACCTCTGTGCATCCTTCCCCTCTTCACCCCTCCAGTTATTCACTGTCTTCAATTTGAAATTTATCTTCTGCTGCATTATTTTAGTGTTAAACAAGTTTATATCACTGACAATATACTTTAATGTAAGCAAAATCTATGTGGTGATAAACAGATGACAATTTAGTGATCTCTACATGTGTAACAGATAAAAAAAAAAAAAACTGCAACAACAAGCAGTCCTCTCTTCTACGCTTCCCACATCCATCTGCCAGCCAGAAAATCTGAACATCTGAATATGCATGTATACTCCGACAGCTTAAAAATAAATAAATAGTTATCAATACCAGTACTATGCTTTCAGCTTTTTCATCACATGTCATACAGGGTACCGTCACCTAGAAAATTGAGCTATTTGGGCAGGGCGTGGTGGCAGCCACCTGTAATCCCAGCTACTTGGGAGGCTGAGGCAGGAGAATCACTTGAATCTGGGAGGCAGAGGTTGCAGTGAGCCGAAACCGCTCCAGCCTGGGCAACAGAGTGAGACTCCATCTCCAAAAAAAAAAAAAAGAAAGGAAAAATATGAGTCATTAATAAACACACCACCTGTTTTACCACATAGTCAACTTAACTATCAGGTTGGCAAAAATATTTACAAATCCCAGAACTCACCATTGGCACAAGTGTGAGGAAAATAGCCTCTTGGTGAAGGCTTTCTGGAAGGTAGACTTTGTGTGTGTACACACATATATAATTATATAGAGTTATGCAATTAGATCTGTTAATATTTAATGTATGTATTCATTTGAGCCAGCAATGCCACTGTTAGGAACTTCTCCTCTGGAAATATCCAAACAAGTGTCAAGGCCTGACGCTCACGGCAGCACCGTTAATCTAGCAGTAAATGGGACCCAGCCTACATTTCCCTCAGTTGGGGTTAATTAAACATATTGTAGTTCATCCATTCAATGAACTCTCATTCGGTCATTAAAAATGTCTGTGTCGGCCGGGCACGGTGGCTCATGCCTGTAATTTCAGCACTTTGGGAGGCCGAGGCGGGCGGATCACGAGGTCAGGAGATCGAGACCATCCTGGCTAACACGGAGAAACCCCATCGTTACTAAAAATACAAAAAATTAGCCGGGTGCGGTGGCGGGCACCTGTAGTCCCAGCTACTTGGGAGACTGAGGCAGGAGAATGGCGTGAACCTGGGAGGTGGAGCTTGCAGTGAGCCAAGATCGCGCCACTGCACTCTAGCCTGGGTGACAGAGCAAGACTCCATCTCAAAAAAAAAAAAAAAAAAATGCCTGTGTCAAACTGTATATACTGACATGAATAGAACGGTTATGTTGTATTGTTAAATTTTGTTTTTTTGTGTGTGTGTTTGTTTTGAGATGGAGTCTCACTCTGTCACCCAGGCTGGAGTGCACTGGCATGATCTCGTCTCATTGCAACCTCTGCCTCCCAGGTTCAAATGATTCTCCTGGCTCAGCCTCCTGAGTAGCTGGGATTACAGGCACACGCCACCATGACTGGCTATTTTTTTTGTATTTTTAGTACAGACGGGGTTTCGCCATGTTGGCCAGACTGGTCTTGAACTCCTGACCTCAGGTGATCCACTCGCTTCAGCCTCCCAAAGTGCTGGGATTACAAGCATGAGCCATTGCACCTGGCCTGTATTGTTAAATTTTAAAAAGCAAGTTACAAAACAGTATGTGGAACATGACCCTGTCTCTGGATTTAAAAAAAACAAAAAAAGTCTATGTACATATGCAGAGAAAAAGCCTGAAAATCAGGACAGCCAAATGCCAGCAGCATTTTTGAGTGGCTGGGTAATAAGTGATTTTTTTCTGTATTTTCTGAAATGTTTACAGTGAACATGGATTATCTTTATTAAAATAAAGCCATAAAACAAAGAAATACATAATATTACAATAAGTATTTGATTAAGGATACTTCCTTTTAAAGATATGAGATATGTATTTCTTAGAACTTCACAGGTAATTATTTTTGTGCTCTATTATATACAATATTAACCAGTACTTTGATGAGGGGTATAGAAGTTATTTTGACTAGGCCGGGCGTGGTGGCTCACGCCTGTAATCCTAGCACTTTGGAAGGCTGAGGCAGGTGGATCACAAGGTCAGGAGATCAAGACCATCCTGGCTAACACAGTGAAACCCCATCTCTACTAAAAATACAGAAAAATTAGCTGGGCGTGGTGATGGGCATCTGTAGTCCCAGATACTAGGGAGGCTGAGGGAGGAGAATGGCATGAACCTGGGAGGCAGAGCTTGCAGGGAGCCGAGATCCCACCACTGCACTCCAGCTGGGGCAACAGAGCGAGAAGTTACTTTGACTAAATTTAGTGTTACTGACTGAAATTTGGACGTAATCCACTATTACATCTTTTATTCAATAGCAACCATATCCATGAATCTTAAAGCCCTTCACTGCCATAATAAATACATCTCCATGTTATTCCTTCAGAGGGAAGATAAAGAAATGCTGTCGTGATTTGGGGAGTGTTCAGTCTGAGAGGCAGGATGGCTAGACCTGGCTGTTGGGAGTGTCCTGGCTCATCACCTCCATCATTGACACATCCAGGGTCTGCGGGCAAGACCCCTGGGCTTGGATTTTGATTCTTTGTTCATAAAATAATGGAAATAATCCTTCCCATTCCTTTCCTCACAAAGGTGTTGAAGGGGTCTTAGTGGCTTGAATGAAGGTGCCATTTCAACATATTCAACACTGGGCTTTGTCATTGGAAGTACATCAAGGTTAGTACTGACAATTGGCTCCAACTGTGAAACTCACAAAGTGGGCCTTCTCCTTCATATCACTTCACCATTTTTGTCCCTGCATCCAATCATAATTCTACCTGAAACCTCAGTGCTGGATGGGGGGCTTTCCAAAATACACAGTGAACAACTCGAATCTCGTATTCTTGCCCGTTTCTTGGAGACAGCCCTGATAATTACCTGATCTCTCTCTGAGGTACTAAAAGACTTGAGCCTGAAACACACTTTTTTTTTTTTTTTTTTTTGAGACAGAGTCTTGCTCTTGTTGCCCCAGCTGGAGTGCAATGGCGCAATCTCAGCTCACTGCAACCACCGCCTCCCAGGTTCAAGCGATTCTCCTGCCTTAGCCTCCTGAGTAGCTTGGATTACAGGCACCTGCCACCACGCCCAGCTAATTTTTTGTATTTTTAGTAGATATGCGGTTTCATCATGTTGGCCAGGCTGGTCTTGAACTCCTGACCTCAGGTGATCCACCTGCCTCGGCCTCCCAAGGTGCAAGGATTATAGGTGTGAGCCACTGTGCCCAGTCACCTGAAACACACTTGGAACTTCTTGCCAAGAAATAACAATTTTGGGTTGTGAATTATGACCAGAACATCCACAGTGAAAATGCATGTTTCTTGGCAGTGAGCATATTGGAAGTGTAGATTAAGGAGAGAGGGGAGACACAGTAGCCAAGAGCAGGCCCAGGTGGAAGAAGGGGAGAAGGGAGGGTGAGGGGACAGAAGACAGGGAAAGGAGGGCTGTGTCACACTGAGTGGGCTCCTTCTGCCAGAGCCTGCCACACTTTGTGTACAGCTCCTGCAGCCTGCGTCCTCCCTGCATTCTGTACAGGGCTTTGGTATCTATTTAGGTGCCTAAAATGAAATAAAAAAGAATATTTTTCAAGAGTTGGCCCAATGTATGTACTGAGGGACAATTAGGAGAATTTTTCTGTAGCCAGCTTGGGGAACACTTCTCTTCCTCCTTTCCTGGGGTTCACCAGCAACAGGCCAAGTAGCCCAAGAACAGAGAGGCTGCCCTGCATTTCTTTTTTTGAGATGGAGTCTTGCTCTGTCATCCAGGCTGGAGTGCAGCAGTGTGATCTCGGCTCACTGCAACCTCCATCTTCCAGGTTTAAGCGATTCTCATGCCTCACCCTCCCTAGTAGCTGGGATTACAGGCGCACGCCACCACACCTGGCTAAGTTTTGTATTTTTAGTGGAGATGAGGTTGCACCATGTTGGCCAGGCTGGTCTCAAATTCCTGACCTCAAGTGATCCGGCCTCCTTGGCCTCCCAAAGTGTTGGGATTACAGGTGTTGAGCCACCCCACCTGGCCTGAATTTCCCTGGAGTCTTTGCCTCAAGCCAGCACTTCACCTGTTTCTGTGTTCTGGGATCTTGGTTTTGCACTTCCTCTTGGGGTTTTCTGAGTGTAACTAATTATCCTATTTTCTAACTACAACAATCATAAACCAGGGAAGCATTTCCTAAATGAAATACTGTCAGAATATTCACTCTTTGGCCTCAGTCTTTTACCACTCGATCCAACTACATCCACCCATTTTCCTCTGGAAAAAGTTAAGTATCAAAGGCAGAACAATGCTTCCCCAGCAGGATGGGACATGTTCCTGGATTATAAGACCTGGGCAGGGCAGGACACTGGTTTCCAATATCTCAGGCACCCTCTTGCTAAGGCCCTGTCTAATCTTTGCAGTGTCTGCTCGGGGAAAGCCTCAGTCCCAAGCACAGCCCAGCTGTCCTCAGCAGAGGGACACAGCTCCACCTCCATCCCAGCTCTCTGCCTCTGCAAGGCCTCCTCCTGGCATGAAATGACAGGAATAGGACAGGACATGCTTGAACTTGAGAAAATTCCTCGTGTGTCTAAATACTAGTGATGCTGAGTGCTGCAGGCCAGGAGGTCAGAGGATAAGACCCATGGGAGCCCAGATGAGCAGCACCTTCTCCCCATCAGGTGTGGGTGCAGGAGTCCTCGAGTGAATGACAAGCCTGAGCTGGGTCCTGAAGGATGGAAGGCAGTGGGCTGAACCAGGAGGGAGGAACAGAATGTTCCAGGCAGCAGTGGGAGCTAAGAAGTGTGGGCACTCATTGAGAGGCTTATAACCAATGCAGGCCAGTGGACACCCAGCACAGGAAGGGGAGCAAGCAAGGCTGGGTTGGGAGGGCTTAAATACCACCTCAGAGACCCAGACTGCCCACACTGGGGAGCCATCAGGAGCTTTTAAGTCAGGGAGGGTCTGATTGTTCCTTTTCTTTTCCTTTCTTTTTCTTTTTTTTGAGACAGAGTCTTGCTCTGTCACCCAGGCTGGAGTGCAGTGGTGCAATCTCGGCTCACTCACCCTCCACCTCCCAGTTCAAGCGATTCTCCTGCCTCAGCCTCCCAAGTAGCTGGGATTACAGGCACCTGCCACCATGCCCAGCTAATTTTTTGTATTTTTAATAGAGACGGGGTTTCATCATGTTGGCCAGGCTAGTCTTGAACTCCTGACCTCAGGTGATCCACCCGGCTTGGCCTCCCAAAGTGCTCGGATTACAGGTGTGAGTCACCACACTCAGCCTTAATTGTTCCTTTTCAAACTTTCTGTCCATTAATGACTGACAGAGGTTGTATCCATATGTATGGGAAGAATCCCCCTTTCTGTTAGCAGCCATTGATCCACAGGAGCAAAATCAAAAAACAATCAGAGCAACCCAATTTTTTTTTTTTTTGAGACAGAGTCTCGTTCTGTCTCCCAGGCTAGAGTGCAGTGACGCAATCTCGGCTCACTGCAACCTCTGCCTTCCAGGTTCAAGCGATTCTTCTGCCTCAGCCTCCCAAGTAGCTGGAATTACAGGCACATGCCACCATGTCCGTCCAGCTAATTTTTGCATTTTTTTTTTTTTTTTTTTTAGTACAGACGGGGTTTCACCACGTTGGCCAGGCTGGTCTCGAACCCCTGATCTCAAGTGATCCACCTGTCTCAGCCTCCCAAAGTGCTGGGATTACAGGCGTGAACCACTGCGCCCAGCCTATTTTACTTTTTTTTTTTGAGACGGAGTCTCACTCTGTCACCCAGGTTGGAGTGCAATGGCATGGTCTCAGCTCACTGCAACCTCCGCCTTCCGGGTTCAAGCGATTCTCCTGCCTCAGCCTCCTGAGTAGCTAGCACATGCCACCAAGTCTGGCTAATTTTTGTATCTTTAGTACAGACGGGGTTTCACTATGTTGGCCAGGCTGCTCTCAAATTCCTTACTTTGTGATCCACCAGCCTTGGCCTTCCAAAGTGTTGGGATTACAGGCATGAGCCACTGTGCCCAGCCCTATTTTACTTTTAAAAGTAGCATTTCGGCCAGGCACGGTGGCTCAGCCTATAATCCCAGCACTTTCGGAGGCTGAGGCAGGTGGATCATGAGGTCAGGAGATCAAGATCATTCTGGCCAACATGATGAAACCCCGTCTCTACTAAAAATACAAAAATTAGCCAGTGTGGTGGCAGGCGCCTATAGTTCCAGCTACTCAGGAGGCTGAAGAAGGATATTCGCTTGAACCCGGGAGGCAGAGGTTGCAGTGAGCTGAGTTTGCATCACTGCACTCCAGCCTGGGTGACAGAGTGAGACTTTGTCTCAAAAAAAAAGTAGCATTTCTATTTTTAAATACTAGCAAATAATAAAAGACTTTCATAACCAACTCGAATTTGGCTTCCTCCATTAAGCTTTCCCAACCCACTGCAGCCATCTTACTCCAGGGCCTGACAAAATGAGGGCTGCCTTACACTATGGATGGGCCCGCTTTGACTGCAGTGAGACCACAGCACCAGCACACCCAGAGTGCGGTGGATTTTTGGGCCCATGGGCCCCCCACCTATGGGAGTTGAATCATCCAATGATGGATGGCCCTGGCTGGCATCACCCACTAGGCACTTGGGAGGCAGATGACAAAGGAATTTTTTCCAAAGTCTGCAGTCAAGACCTAGAGGTGTTTCCAGTCTTCTCATAACCTCACCCTAGATGCCAATTATCATCCGATTACAACTTCCTTTCATCTAATTTGGTTTTCTTCTTAATCTGTCTATGGAGATAGACAGATCAAAAAGAGCCAGCAAACTAGGTTTCTTTTTTCCTTTTTTTTTTGAGACAGAGTCTCGCTCTGTCACCGGGGCTGGAGTGCAATGGCGCAATCTTGGCTCACTGTAACCCCTGCCTCCCGGGTTCCAGCAATTCTCCTGTCTCAGCCTCCTGAGTATCCGGGATTACAGGTGCCTGCCATCACACCCAGATAATTTTTGTATTTTTTAGTAGAGACGGGGTTTCACCATGTTGGCCAGGCTGGTCCTGAACTCCTGACCTCAGGTAATCCACCTACCTTGGCCTCCCAAAGTGCTGGCATTACAGGCATGAGCCACCAAGCCCGGCCTCAACCAAACTTTTATTTCGTCCCACAGCATTGCCGGGATGACATGGCTGCCTGCCCCAGTCCATCCTGTCCCCTGGTAGGACCCCTGTGGTCTCAAAACAAAACAAAAAAACCAGATAAATTTATTTATTCAACTCCACTGGCTAAGGAGTCAACATTCTGGGGTGAAATAAATGGCTAAAGATTCCCATGGCCCTGCAATTCTTCTGTCTTTAGTTTTCTTTGCCAAACTGGACATATTAAAGACACATGAAATCACACATTCCTAGTGAGAAGCCCTGCCCCATGCATTATTCAGATGTAAACCTTCAGCTGGCCAAGCTGCTGATGTCAGGGAGCCATCAGTGCTGGTCTCAGGGCTTCTAGTTGCATCATCTAACTGAAGTTCACTCTGCAAAGAATACACAACCAAAAAAGTTGGTATGGTTAAGAGTCTGATTTCTACTTATTTCTGTTTTGATGAGAACAGAGCTGATATATTTTTACAGTTATGAAAGGAGTTCTATGGGAAACACAGGTTACCCGCATTGCATTTCCTGTTGAGTCTGCAGTTACTCTAGTGTGCCAAGTGAAGGGCAGCTTTGACCAGGTTCTGTCTCCGAGTGGCTTCCTGAGTCCTTGGGACTGCAGGGAGCCTCCCCTGCCTCTGCACTCCTGCAGCACTGTAGACCTGTCCTGTGGAATTGCTTCCTGTGGACACACACGTCCCTGGCATAAATATGCACCCCTTGACTCAGGAACTTGCTGCTGCCCTTGTGCAAGGACTTACTCTGCCTCCATTTCCCCCACTCTGTTGTTCAAACCAAAACCCAGGGATGAAAATTGGCTCCTCTCTTTTCCTTACCCATCCTATATAATCTGTCAGCAAATCCTGCCTACCTAACTTCCAAAATTATCACCCAATTGTCCCTTCTCTCCAACTCTATCATTACCCCCGACAAATTCCTGGGTTTTTGTGACTCCCCGGCCGCACCCCCATCCCTGCTTCTGGTCTCACTCTCCAAGGCCTCTCAACTCACATGCCACAGTAATGCTTAAAAAATAAAATATAAGAGCTGGGTATGGTGGCTCACGCCTGTAATCCCAGCACTTTGGGAGGCCGAGGTGGGTGGATCACTTGAGGTCAGGAGTTGGAGACCAGCCTGGCCAATATGGTGAAACCCTGTCTGTACTAAAAAATATAAAAATTAGCTGGGCATGAGAAGTACTTGGGAAGTACTCGGGAAGCTGAGGCAGGAGAATCGCTTGAACCAAGGCAGTGGAGGTTGCAGAGAGCTGAGATCGCACCACTGCACTCCAGCCTGGGGGACAGAGTGAGACTCTGTCTCAATAAAATATAATAAAATAAAAAAATAAAATATGAGATAAATCGGGCCGGGCGCAGTGGCTCATGCCTGTAAGCCCAGCACTTGAGAGGCCGAGGTGGGCGGATCACTTGAGGTCAGGAGTTTATGACCAGCCTGACCAACATGGTGAAACCCCATCTCTACTAAAAATACAGAAATTAGCCGGGTGTGGTGCACATCTGTAATCCCAGCTACTCGAGAGGCTGAGACAGGAGAATTGCTTGAATCCGGGAAGCGGAGGTTACAGTGAAGAGAGATCATGCCACTATACTCCAGCCTGAGTGACAGAGCGACACTCTGTCTCAAAACAAACAAACAGATAAATCAACCTTGTTCAGGTACAATTCATACAATAAAATGTACACATTTTAAGTGGATATGACCTTGTCTGTCAATTTCCCCTTGCTCATGCAGTGCTAGCCACATCAATCTCCTTTCTTCCCTGGAGTATACCAGGCTCCCTTTCATTCCAGGGCCTTTGTGATGCCTGTGCCCTCTGCCTGGAAGGGCTTTCCCTCGCCCCTTCTTGTCATCTCAGCTTTAGAGAATACCCCTCCATCTAAAGTAGCTGCCAAGCACCTCCCACCACATCACTCTGTCTTATTCTTTTTTTTTTTTGACTCAGTCTTGCTCTGTTGCATAGGCTGGAGTGCAGTGGATCCATCTCTGCTCATTGCAACCTCCGCCTCCCAGGTCAAGCGATTCACTTGCCTCAACCTCCTGAGTAGCTGAGGTTACAGGCGTGTGCCACCATGTCCAGCTAACTTTTTTTGTATTTTTAGTAGAGATGCGGTTTCACCATGTTGGTGAGGCTGGTCTTGAACTCCTGACCTCAAATGATCTGCCCACCTCAGCCTCTCAAAGTGGTGGGATTACAGGTGTGAGTCACCGCACCTGGCCCACTCTCTTATTCTTACCACACTGCTCGCTGATTTTTTTTTTTTTTTTACATCTTCTGTCTATTGTTGATTTCTGTTCCTGCCACTAGAATGCAAGCCCCAAAGGGACTGGGCGCAGTGGCTCACGCCTGTAAGCCCAGCACTTTGGGAGGCCGAGACGGGCAGATCACAAGGTCAGGAAATCGAGACCATCCTGGCTGACATGATGAAACCCCATCTCTACTAAAAATACAAAAATTAGCCGGGCATGGTGGCACACACCTGTAGTCCCAGCTACTCGAGAGGCTTGAAGCAGGAGAATTGCTTGAACCCAGCAGTTGGAGGTTGCAGTGTGCCAAGACTGCGCCACTGCACTCCAGCCTGGGGGACAGAGTGAAGCTCCATCTCAAAAAAAAAAAAAAAAAAGAAAAGAAAAAAGAATGCAAGCCCCAGGAAAGCAGGGAGCTTATCCACATACCTTCTCTTCTGTCCCTTGTCAGCAGTCTCCAACCTTTTTGGCATCAGAGACCAGTTTCATGGAAGACAATTTTTCCACAGATGGGAGTGTGGGGATGGGGGGTGGAGCATCAGGATGAAACTGTTAGATCTCCGATCATCAAGCATTACATTCTTGTAAGGAGAACAGAACCTGGATCCCTCACATGCGCAGTTCACAATAGGTTCCCGCTTCTATGAGAATCTGATGCTGCTGCTGATCTGACAGGAGGCAGAGCTCAGGCGGTAATGCTGCCCCTCACCTCAGGTTGCCCCTTACCTCCTGCTGTGTGGCCCACTTCCTAACAGGCCATGGACTGGTACTGGTCTGCAGCTGGGGTGGAGTTAGGGAACCCTGCCTTATCTCACTGTGCCCAATACCCAAGTCTTCCTCCGTGCGCTCTGGAATTCAGTCAAATACCTGCCAAACCCCACCCATTCTGCACCTCCGCCCTATAGAAGACGCCCCTCCCCTTACGGTCTGCTCAAGGGGGGCTCCTTTCTTCCTCTTATGCTGGACCTGAGGACCTCATCTTTTCCTGGGCCTTAGTGCCAGGTGCCTAGGGTGTCCTGGGTCCACTGCTCTCTCTCCTCTGATCTCACGCCCACATGCTGGCCACTCCCAAGTGCTCTCCTACCTAGCTCTCCCTCCACACTCCTAAGTGTCCAGTGGCTTATCAAATGCCCCACTTAGAACTAACAGGCAACATCCCCAAAGCTAGATTCCCAATCATGCTCTCCCCAAAAACCTGCTGTACCCCAGCCTTCTCCACCTTAGTCAATGCCAGTGCCCAGATTCCTTTGCTCAGAGCAAAACATGGAGTCACTTTGGACAACCCTTTTCTTTCACACCTCACGTCCAACTGGGCAGGTTCTACATTCAAGATATATCTAGACTATATTTCTCACCACATCCATAGCCACGACCCTGATCCCAGTGTGTCCGGAATTGGTGGGTTCTTGGTCTCACTGACTTCAAGAATGTAGCCACGGACCCTCACGGTGTTACAGCTCTTAAGGTGGCGCGTCTGGAGTTTGTTCCTTCTGATGTTCGGATGTGTTCGGAGTTCCTTCTGGTGGGTTTGTGGTTTTGCTGGCTCAGGAGTGAAGCTGCAGACCTTCGCAGTGAGTGTTACAGCTCTTTAGGCGACACGTCTGGAGTTGTTCGTTCCTCCAGGTGGGCTCGTGGTCTCGCTGGCTTCAGGAGTGAAGCTGCAGACCTTCACCATGAGTGTTACAGCTCATAAAAGCAGTGTGGACCCAAAGAGTGAGCAGTAGCAAGATTTATTGCAAAGAGCGAAAGAACAAAGCTTCCACAGTGTGGAAGGGGACCCGAGCGGGTTGCCACTGCTGGCTTGGGCAGCCTGCTTTTATTCTCTTATCTGGCCCCACCCAAGTCCTGCTGATTGGTAGAGCCGAGTGGTCTGTTTCGACAGGGCGCTGATTGGTGTGTTTACCATCCCTGAGCTAGACATAAACGTTCTCCACCTCCCCATCAGATCAGTTAGATACAGAGTATCGACACAAAGGTTTTCCAAGGCCCCACCAGAGCAGCTAGATACAGAGTGTCGATTGGTGCACTCACAAACCCTGAGCTAGACACAGGGTGCTGATTGGTGTGTCTGCAAACCTTGAGTTAGATACAGAGTGCCGATTGGTGTATTTACAATCCTTGAGCTAGACATAAAGGGTCTCCAAGGCCCTACCAGAGCAGCTAGACACAGAGTGTTGATTGGTGCACTCACAGACCCTGAGCTAGACACAGGGTGCTGATTGGTGTATTTACAATCCCTGAGCTAGACATAAAGGTTCTCCACAGCTCCGCCAGACTCAGGAGCCCAGCTGGCTTCACCCAGTGGATCCTGCACCAGGGCTGCAGGTGGAGCTGTCTGCGAGTCGTGTGCCGTGTTCTCACACTCCTCAGCCCTTGGGTGGTTGATGGGACTGGGCGCCGTGGAGCAGGGGGTGGCGCTCGTCAGGGAGGCTCGGGCGGCACAGGAGCCCATGGAGGGGGTGGGAGGCTCAGGCATGGTGGGCTGCAGGTCCCGAGCCCTGCCCTGCGGGAAGGCAGCTAAGGCCTGGTGAGAAATCGAGTGTAGCGCTGGTGGGCTGGCACTGCTGGGGGACCCAGTACACCCTCCGCAGCCACTGGCCTGGGTGCTAAGCCCCTCATTGCCCGGGGCTGGCAGGGCCGGTCGGCTGATCTGAGTGAGGGGCGGGCTAAGCCCACACCCACCCGGAACTCCAGCCGGCCCGCGAGCGCCCCACGCAGCCCCGGTTCCTGCTCGCGCCTCTCCCTCCACACCTCCCTGCAAGCTGAGGAGCCGGCTCCCGCCTTGGCCAGCCCAGAAAGGGGTTCCCACAGTGCAGCGGTGGGCTGAAGGGCTCCTCAAGTGCCGCCAAAATGGGAGCCCAGGCAGAGGAGGCGCTGAGAGCGAGCGAGGGCTGTGAGGACTGCCAGTGCGCTGTCACCTCTCACCAGCACCCTCTCTCTTCCAGGAGAATGCAGCAGCCTGAATCTGGTCCCTGAGCTCCAGCTCTCCCTTTAGTCTCTACTCAACACAACAATCAGAGTGGCCTTAAGAACCAACTCAGACTTTGTCCCTTCTCTATTCAAAATCACGCAGTGGTCCTGCATCTCTCCCAGGACAAAAGCCAAACACCTAATCTTTTAAGAGGACTGAATTTTGTTTTTAATCAGTTTAATCTTAATGGAGTTAAGACACGGCAGGCATGAAATGACTGTCATGAGGGAAGAGGTACATTCTCATAGATGCCTAGAATAGGCGGTGCGGGATGCCCTGGGGGCCACTGGAGGAAGGGGCAGGGTCAGCCAGGAGGCAGAAGGAGCAGGAAAACATGGACAAGAGGAAAGGGAGAGGCTGGGTAAGCAGGTTTGGGATTGGCCGGTTTGGCCCATTTCAGGGGGCCCTGGGCACAGGGGTGGGTTGTCTGGTGTCTAGTCCTGGAGTGGTTAAGCAGGTGGATAGTGGCCTGGAGTGAGACCCCGACATTGGAGGTGATTGAGGGTATGGGCCCTGGATTGGTTGGTTTGCAGATTTACTATCTGTAGGAATGAGCTACTGCTGGGAGGGGCTCATCCCTCTTTGGCCAGCAAGGCCCCAAGATGTAAAGCATCAAAACACAGAATGAAAAAGACAAGGGGAAAACACTGCCAATGCCTCACAGGAGCTGCTGCCCTGCCTGGCCCTGGTCAGCCTCCCTTCCTTGTTACCTAACCCTTTCTTCCTCTGTGCCGGCCACCCTGCATGCCGGGCCTCAGTCCCCCGTGGGCTGCAGGGTTCACTCCCTCCATGCCTTCTCGGTGGTTGCCCTACCCACCCTGAGTGGAGCTGGCAGTGGGTCACGCCCCGCCCTGCGCCCCCAGCCCCATCCCACTGCTATGCCTCTGCTTTCGTCTTTAGCATTTACTACCTTCTGACAAGCCACATAATTTACTTACTTTTTATGTTTGCTGTTTTTTCTTTCTTTGACTGAAACGTGAGCTCCCTGATGTGAAAATCTGATGCACCCCAACTGCCTGGATCAACATCTGGGGTCGTCCTTGGCCTTGAGAAATACAAGTTGAATGAGTGACAGTTGAAAGATGAGGAACGAGGCGCATGTGGGCCCTTCAGTCTGCAATTTCAGAGGTGAATTTATGCAGGCAGCCACTTAGCTGCTTCTTGGAAACCCAAGTGATTGACTTAGGGAACGGAGAAATGGCACTGGGCCGCAGTGGGGAAGTGGGCCTCCCTCCCACAGGCTTCCTCGCTTTCTCCCACACGGCCTCAGCTTCCAGCTGAGCCAAAACCAAACAATAACCTAAGGACCTTCCTAACAAGGAGAGAAGTGGACAGCCTCTCAGCTTGGATTTTGTTTCTTTCAGTTCTGCTCTCACATTTGTTTTTCATTGAGATATGATTTGCATGCTATAAAAACCACCCCCTAAGGTAAACAACTCAGTGGTTTAGAGTCTGTTCTCAGAGTTGTGCATCTGACACCACCATAACCACTTTAGAACACTTTATCACCCCAAGGAGATCTGCCACCCCACTGCTGTAAACCCAACACCCTCCCCACCGCCCCCAGCCTGAGGCAACCCCCTCTCTGCCTTCTGTTTTGTGTGTTTGCCTATCATGGACAGTTCCCCTAAATGAAACCAGGCACCATGTGGCCTTTTGTGTCTGGCTTCTTTCTGCTGCCACATTTTATTCACTCCTGATTCAGAACACAAAAACCTAAAATGTGCAAGGGATGGATTTGGGTTTGATAGGCAGAAATTGAAAACTGATCATGAACTTTCCAGGGGGCCTAAAGTTGGAGGTGGAAACAGGGCTGCATGTGTCCAGGGCCCCCACAGAGGCTTCTGTTTTACTCTATAGATTTGTGTTCTGGTTGCTTGTCCCTCCCTATCCCCTCCTTACCCCTTCTGGGGGCAGGTGGGGGCAGAAGGAACCAGAGTTCGCAACCCAGGAGATCACCTGAGGTACCCCCAAGTCCCCTTTCTAGAGGGCTGGCAGAACTCACAGAAATTCATTCTAGACCTAGCCGGGCCCCTGAGGCTAAGTTGCCCTAGCCAAGTGCAGGGTATTCCTGGGCATTCCTGCTTGGATCCAGCTCAGAGCAGAGCCCTGGAAACAGGCCTGGGTGAGCTCAGAGACCAGCCCCACCAGGCCCTGGTCCACCCAGCCTTATGCCTGGCGGCACTGATTGATCACCAACCTGTGGCTCTGGGTGGCTCTGTCCACATGTCCCCACGTTTAGACCGAGACCACTATTGCTAATGTGGTATCCACTAAAAACCTGTCATCTAAGAGAAATTTCTCTCCCAACAATCCGCAGCTGATGGGGCCTGGTTGTGTTACTTGAACATCGTGCATTTTTCCATTTTTCTTTAAACACACTTGCTAGGCTTCTGGCAAGGGCTATCGTAAACACTTCCCATCATTCCTAGGTATTTTTAGCCTCAAGTTCTGCAGTGCCAGGAGAGACCCCCAGACCTTTGCTCTGTCATTTTAAAGAACCTGCGTTGGCCGGGTGCGGTGGCTCACATCTGTAATCCCAGCACTTTGGGACGCCAGATGGATGGATCACGAGATCAAGAGATCCTCACCCACGTGGTGAAACCCTGTCTCTACTAAAAATACAAAAAGTTAGCTGGGCATGGAGCTGGGCACCTGTAATCCCAGCTACTCAGGAGGCTGAGGCAGGAGAATCGCTTGAACCTGGGAGGCGAAGGTTGCAGTGAGCTGAGATTGCACCACTGCACTCCAGCCTGGGCAACAAGAGCGAAACTCTGTCTGGAAAAAAAAAAAAAAAGGAACCTGCCTTGCAGCCAGACTGAGCTGATTGCTCTGGTGTTTATGGTAGAACATTGTCACACCAGCAGCACTGGCTGGCCCCAACCTACGAGGTGCCCCATTAATGGCACTGGCATGAGAAACAAGGCAAAGCCAGGACTGGGCTGAGAAGAGAGAATCACAAGGTCAGTGTCCAGAACTCCCTGGTTACTGAGTGAACAAGAAGGAAGAAGGTGGGGCAAAGGGAAAAAAGAAAATGAGGAAGGGGGAGGGAGGCTTAGGCTTAGCAGAATTCTCCCTGTTCCCCCCAACTCCCCTCCCACACCCAAGGTGGCTCTCATGAGCTTACTGATGGTGAACACCTGGAAGGCAGGTCTGGCTCAGTCCCTCACTGGCTGTGCCACCTTAAGAAACTTGCTCATTCTCAAGGGACTCTGGGGTTCCTCTGCCCCTGGATGGCCTCCTTTGTCACACGTGCCAGAAGCATGCTAATAACTTAATTAATAGTAGTACTGTGAAAAGAAAATAAATCTTAAGGCCCCCAAATTACTAAGCTAAATGGGAAAGTCAAGCTAGGAACTGCTTAGGGCAAACCTTCCTTCCATTCTATTCAAAGTCATCCCTCTGCTCACTGAGATAAATGCATATCTGATTGCCTCCTTGGAAAGGCTAATCAGAAACTCAAAAGAATGCAACCATTTGTCTCTCATCTACCTATGACCTGCAAGTGCTTCCCCCACTTTGAGTTGTCCTGCTTTTTGCTTCAAGTTGTCCCGCCTTTCCAGACGGAACCAATGTTCATATTACATACGTTGATTGATGTCTCCTGTCTCCCTAAAATGTATAAAACCAAACTGTGCTCTGATCACCTTAGGCACATAGCAGGACCTCGTCAGGCTGTGTCACTGGCATGCATCCTTAACTTTGGCAAAATAAACTTCCCAAATTGGCTGAGACCTGTCTCAGATACATTCAGGGTTCACAGTACCATGGTTACCTTTCTGTTTCCCTCATTGGACCAATAACTCCTGGAGAACAGATGCCAAAGAACTTTGATCTTTCTACCCTACATGCATACCCCCAATAGGTACATAATCCATCTCAGGAAATTTCATAAATGCTGGTTAAATCGAATACAATTTAGGTAAGGAGAGAGAGTGAGCGCAGATACTAATTTTTGGAGTTCAGTTATCACTTTTTTTGGAAAAACATTTTGTTGTTCAGAGATACTTGACAATGGAATAACTCTTACAAAAGAGCAGCGTTTGGGCAGGCACAGTGGCTCACATCTGTAATCACAGCACTTTGGGAGGCTGAGGCGGGCAAATCACAAGGTCAGGAGTTCGAGACCAGCCTGACCAACATGGTGAAACCCCATCTCTACTAAAAATACAAAAATTAGCCGGGCGTGGTGGCATGCACCTGTAATCCCAGCTACTCAGGAGGCTGAGGCAGGAGAGTCGCATGAACCCGGGAGGCGGAGGTTGCAGTGAGCTGAGATTGTGCCACTGCACTCCAGCCTGGGTGACACAGCTAGACTCTGTCTCAAAAAAAAAAAAAAAAATAGGCAACGTTTATGAGTTAAGTGTAGATAATCCAACCCATATGGATGAAATTTCTCTTTAAGTGCTTGACTATGCTTTTAGAAATTGAGCAGAGATGAGGGGGGAAGGGAGGAAGAGAGCATTTTGCAGAAGGAATTTTAGAGTTTGCTGAACCAGAATGTAGCAGGGAAAAAAATCTCAGTCAAAGGCCTGGTTGGATTTTGTCATTGCGAGAAGCAGGTATTGAAAATATGCTACAGCTCCTTGCAAATCTCGCCAGGAATTGTTGCCTGCTGACCTCTCTACTCTTCTATGCCTGCTGACCCCAGATGCTAGCACAAGATAAAGCTGCCCAGTTTAAATGTAAATTCTACCCTGTTATTTTCCCTCAATGGATTTGAAAAAAAAGTTAGAATTCAGGCTGCAAAGGTCCATCTAGGAGGCCTATGGAATGTCACATGCCCCCCAACTCATGTGCACCTATTTGGCAAGCTTGCCCTTTCTCTGCTGCCCAGGCATGCTGTTCTGGGTCTTTCCAAAAGCCTGTCTGCAGCTCCCAGGGCTGTCCTAACTGCCTACCAGATTTTCAGGCAGAGGTAACAGGTTCCTAGAAAATGTCTTCCAGGCCGGGCGTGATGGCTCACGCCCCTAGCACTTTAGGAGGCCGAGGAAGGGGATCATCTGAAGTCAGGAGTTCAAGACCAGCCTGGCCAACATGGTGAAACCCCGTCTCTACTAAAAATACAAAAATTAGCTGGGCATGGTCTTGGGTGTCTGTAATCCCACCCACTGGGGAGGCTGAGGTAGAAGAATTGCTTGAACCCAGGAGACGGAGGTTGCAGTGAGCTGAGATCGCATCATTGCACTCCAGCCTGGGCGACAACAGCAAAACTCCATCTGAAAAAAGAAAAAAAGAAAGGAAGAAGAAAGAAAATGTTGGCCAGGAAAGGAAGCTGTGGACAGTGTTTAGGAAGAGGAAAATTTTACATTGATTCTAAAGGAAAAGTAGGGCTCCAACGGAGTCTCTTTTCAGCTCACAGGAAGCTGCCCCTGTCAGGGGACTGCAGGGGTTGCGCTCCTGAGAGTGTGCCCAGGAAGGACAAGTGTTCACTGGAGAGCCTTCACAGAGCCAAAGCCATCAGAGGGTGTCCTCTGAGGAACGAGGCCCAGTCTATACAGCAGCTTGTCCCAGGGAGGGGTTGCCAAGGCCTGGACCCCAAGATCTCATCCACAGGGCACCACAGGCCTCAGGAGGACCTTTCCTGCTGTTGCCCCGAGAAATAGGCAACTCTGTGACTCATCGGGATTGAAAACCAAACAGAACGTACACTCCAACAAGACAGGTCGCAGCCACACATGCGGAGTAGTTTCCCAGCCAAGCATTGCTGGTCCCAAGACCCGGGGGCATCATTTTCCTTCTGTCTTGCCACCCTCTCCCACCCAGGCTGTCCTTTCCTATCACTATTTTTTCTGTTTTCTGGTTCGTTCATGTCATCAGTAAAATCTCCTGACCCAACCTGAGCAACATGGTGAAAAGCCCATCTCTGTAAAAAATACAGAAAAATTAACTGGACATGGTGGTGCACGTGTGTAGTCCCGGCTACTCAGGAGGCTGAGGTGGAAGGATCAGCTGAGCCCAAGAGGTCTGAGGCTGCAGTGAGCCATGATCACATCACTGCACTCCATCCTGAGCAACAGAGTCAGTCCCTGTTTTTAAAAAAACAAAAACAAAAACAAAAAAACCCTGGCCTAAGTGCAAGGCTCTTGCATTGGTTCGAACCCGGAGAGTACGCCAACAAACAACACAAGGCTGTGTGGAGCAACAGGCTGTTTTAATGAGCACCTGGGTGCAGGCGGGAAGAGGCCTAAAATGGCGTCAGCCCCAAGTGAGGACAGGGCAGGGGTTTCTTTGTTTTTGTTTTTGAGACGGAGTCTCGCTCTGTAGCCCAGGCTGGAGTGCGGTGGCACGATCTAGGCTCACTGCAAGCTCCGCCTCCTGGGTTCATACCATTGTCCTGCCTCAGCCTCCCGAGTAACTGGGACTACAGGCTCCCGCCACCATGCCCGGCTAATTTTTTGTATTTTTAGAAGAGATGGGGTTTCACCATGTTAGCCAGGATGGTCTCAATCTCCTGACCTCGTGATCCGCCCACCTCAGCCTCCCAAAGTGCTGGGATTACAGGCATGAGCCACTGCGCCTTGCCCGAGGAAGGGGTTTTATAGTCTTCTGTAAACAGGAAGTGTCCCACTCTGACGTGACTTCTACATAGTACGCAGAAGGCTTCCCTGTCGATCTTCAGGGGATATGTGTCTTCCCACCAGCTCTTTTCCTGCTTCTGCTATTGAGAGGTGACAGCATGCTGTCAGTCCTCACAGCCCTCACTTGCTCTCGGTGCCTCCTCTGCCTGGGCTCCCACTTTGGTGGCACTTGAGGAGCCCTTCAGCCCACCGCTACACTGTGGGAGCCCCTTTCTGGGCTGGCGAAGGCGGGAGCTGGCTCCCTCAGCTTGCAGGGAGGTGTGGAGGGAGAGGCGTGAGCAGGAACCGGGGCTGCGCGCGGCGCTTGCGGTCCAGCTGGAGTTCCGGGTGGGTGTGGGCTTGGCGGGCCCCTCACTCAGAGCAGCCAGCCGGCCCTGCCGACCCCGGGCAGTGAGGGGCTTAGTACCCAGGCCAGCGACTGCAGAGGGTGTACTGGGTCCCCCAGCAGTGCCAGCCCACAGGCGCTGTGCTTGATTTCTCACTGGGCCTTAGCTGCCTTCCCGCGAGGCAGGGCTCGGGACCTGCAGCCCACCATGCCTGAGCCTCCCACCCCCTCCATGGGCGGCCCGAGCCTCCGCTACGAGCACCACCCCCTGCTCCACGGCGCCCAGTCCCATCGACCACCCAAGGGCTGAGGAGTGCGAGTGCACGGCCCAGGACTGGCAGGCAGCTCCACCTGCAGCCCCGGTGCAGGATCCACTGGGTGAAGCCAGCTGGGCTCCTGAGTCTGGTGGAGCTGTGGAGAACCTTTATGTCTAGCTCAGGGATTGTAAATACACCAATCAGCACCCTGTGACTAGCTCAGGGTTTGTGAGGGCACCAATCAACACTCTGTATCTAGCTGCTCTGGTGGGGCCTTGGAGAACCTTTATGTTGATACTCTGTATCTAACTGATCTGATGGGGAGGTGGAGAACCTTTATGTCTAGCTCAAGGATTGTAAATACACCGATCAGCACTCTGTATCTAGCTCAAGGTTTGCAAACACACCATCAGCACTCTGTGTCTCACTCAGGGTCTGTGAATGCACCAGTCGACACTCTGTATCTAGCTACTCTGATGGGGCCTTGGAAAACATTTATGTCTAGCTCAGGGATTGTAAAGGCACCAATCAGCGCCCTGTCAAAACAGACCACTCGGCTCTACCAATCAGCAGGACGTGGGTGGGGCCAGATAAGAGAATAAAAGCAGGCTGCCCAGCCAGCAGCGGCAACCTGCTTCCACACTGTGGAAGCTTTGTTCTTTCGCTCTTTGCAATAAATCTTGGTACTGCTCACTCTTTGGGTCAACACTGCATTTATGAGCTGTAACACTCACTGCGAAGGTCTGCAGCTTCACTCCTGAAGCCAGCGAGACCACCAACCCACCAGCCCACCAGGAGGAAGGAACAACTCCAGACGCGCCACCTTAAGAGCTGTAACACTCACTGTGAAAGTCCGCGGCTTCACTGTTGAAGTCAGTGAGACCAAGAACCCACCAATTCCGGACACACTATCTTGCTGAGGCACCCTGCTGGCACAAGTGGCCTTGTGCCTTGGGACTGGGCGTGAGGAGGGAGGAGTTATTCATTCCTTTAGGCTTTCAGGCTGTGGGGGAGAATCTTTCATTAAGAAACTTTGGAAGGCAGTTCTGTGGCTGGATCCCATCCGGCCAGGACCATAAGAATGGCACAAAGATGCTACAGTGCAGGTGTGGATTTTCACCTCACAGGGGCAGGTGTACACTCGGGTTGAAGACAGTAAATGTACTATGGTCAAGGAGAGCCAGGTTTCTCACAGCTGGAGAAACAAGTTACAAATGAGGCTAGGTTGAACTTGTGGTGTGAGATCGGCCTCACAGGTGTGGATATGAATTCGTGGAGGTTTAAATAGATATACACGGACCAGGTTCAGTGGCTCACACCTGTAATCTCAGCACTTTGGGAGGCCGAGGGGGGAGGATTGCTTGAAGCCAGGAGTTCAAAACCAGCTTGGGCAACATAGCAAGACCCCGTCCCTGTATTAATCTTAAGAAACAGACATACATAGACAGAAATGACAGAAGTGCACACAGATGTGTGAGCATGAGTCACTGTAGATACAGGCATTTCTAGGTCTGTTGACTGAGAAAATCTAGCAGTGACACCTTAGTAACACGAGCACGCCCTGCTCCCAGATATTGTTTCTAGAGCCCATTTCCAAGAAGAGAAACCAGGGCTCCTCAGAGAGGAGTTGGTTCTAGGGATGGGGCAGGGAAAATACAAGATGGGCCTGAACGTCTTATGGAGCCAAAATATAAGAAGTGCTCAAAAATCAAATGGGGACTATCAAAAGGATACAGGGCTCAGCATGCAGGAGCTCATGACGTTCTTAATTATAACCCCCAAATAAAAGTCTTTGTTGATACAAATAAATAACTGAATGAGCCACTTAATTGAGTGCATTGAGCCCTATAACACTTTGGGAGGCAGATTGCTTGAGCTCAGGAATTCAAGACCAGCCTGGACAACATGGTGAAACCCCATCTCTACAAAAAATACGAAAAGTTATCTGGGTGTGGTGGCACCCATCTCTGGTCCGAGCTACTTGGGAGGCTGAGACAGGAGGATCACTTGAGCCCAGACATGGAGGTTACTGTGAGCCGAGATCATGTCACTGCACTCCAGCCTGGATAATAGAGTGAGACTCTGTCTCAAAAAAATAGCAAGAAAAAAAAAGTACTGAAACCAATTGATTTAAACATGATTTGAGCTTGATGCTCCAGTTCCACCTAAGAAATGTCCAGCCTCCTGTAGAACTTCCAGTGGCCACTGGCTCAGGGCTTAACTTGCTTCAACACAAACCCAGGGCCCTCCCTGACCTCCTCCCAGCTCCCCCACAACACTGCCAGTGGTCCCCAAGATACCGATGTCCAATCACCATGTGACTGAGCAAAAATGGCAAAACCACCTAAAAACTAAGAATAAACAGGTATTGAGATATGAAAGCCAGAGGCTGGGAGACAAGGAAATTCTATAATTTATGAAATTAACTACAACCCCCCCAAAAAATAACTGTTCTGTGAAATTTTCCAGGCATTTTTAAACACCCATATCTTCTCTCATGGTTTAGATTTTGTGTTTTGGGTTTTTTTACCCAAAACTCTGTCTCCTCCCTGTGTTCTGTGCTCTTCTCCACTCTCCAGCACCTGATGACTCCAGAAACCATTCATCTACTCTACCCTTGCCCTCATTCTGTCCCTGTCCCTCCCTTGCCCTCTGAATCTGAACCATTTCCTCCTTTGTTTTGTGACCTTCATATAACCCTTCCCACAAACTGACAGCCATTTTAAATAAACCATAACCACAGCAAACCAATACCCCCAATCCACATGCCCTCTGTGAACCTCACTGACTTGAACATTGCTGCTGATCTCATGGGGCTGCTCTGCCCAGCAGGGGAGGTCCACCAGGCTGTGCGGGGGGCAAGGGCTGCTCCTATCACAGCCTTCCACATGCTCGCAGTGCCCAGCAGAATGCTGTGCACAGGATGAGTTTTCAGCAAACAGCTTTTGCCTCAAGATCAAAACACACGCTAGATTTCTGAGGGTGTGAGAAGCATGAAACTTCTTATATTGCTTGTGAGTATGTAAATTGGTACAACCTCTACAAAGGCAATTTGACAATATTGGCCAAAATTTGAAATATACATACGTACCCTTAGATCCAGGGATTCTATTCTTCAGTAATTATCCTAGATATACTGGTGTAAGTGCGAACCAATGTAATCATGAGCATATTCATTGTGACATTGTTTGTCCCACATGTTCATCAATGGTGGCCTGGCTAAATGATCATGTGCACATCTACACAATGGAATAGTATGCAGCTATTAAAAAAGAAAGAGGGCAGCTGGGTGTGGTGGCTCACGCCTGTAATCCCAACACTTTGGGAGAGTATGAGACCAGCCTGGCCAACATAGTGAAACCCTGCCTCTACTAAAAATAGAAAAATTAGACTGGGGTGGTGGCACACACCTGTAGTCCCAGCTACTTGGGAGGCTAAGGCACGAGAATCACTTGAACTCGGGAAGCGGAGGTTGCAGTGAGTGGAAATCGTACCACTGCACTCCAGCCTGGGCAACAGAGAGAGTCTGCCTCCAAAGGAAAGAAAGAAAGAGGAAGGACTACGTATACGGATACAGATGATGCTGCAAGATAGAATGTGAGTGATAAAGGCAACATGCAGAATAGTGAATATAGCATATTACCATTTATGTGAAAAAATATATATATTCACGAACGTTCATAAGCACATAGGATATTTGTAGGATAACCAAGAAACCTAGGAGTGATTGCATTGGGGGTAATTAGATGAAATAAAAGGCAGAGGAGAGAGGAAAACTTACTTTTCCCTTTAGGACCTTTAAAAGTTTGTTCATGTGTGTATTTACCAATTATTTAAAATAAAATATGGTCAGGTGTGGTGGTTCTCGCCTGTAATCCCAGCACTTTGAGAGGCTGAGGCGGGCAGATCACAAGGTCGGGTTTGAGACCAGCCTGGCCAACATGATGAAACCCCGTCTCTACTAAAAATACAAAAATTAGCCGGGCGTGGTGGCAGGTGCCTGTAATCCCAGCTACTTGGGAGGCTGAGGCAGGAGAATCACTTGAACCCAGGAGGTGGAGGTTGCAGTGAGCTGAAATTGTGCCACTGCACTCCAGCCTGGGCAACAAAAGCAAGACTCCATCTCAAACACACACAACAACAACAAAAAATGTAAGGCTGGGTGCGGTGGCTCACGCTTGTAATCCTAGAACTTTGGGAGGCCAAGGTGGGTGGATCATTTGAGGTCAGGAGTTTGAGACCACCCTGGCCAACGTGGTAAAACCCCGTTTCTACTAAAAACCAAAAATTAGCAGGGCAGTACTGGTGCGCGCCTGTAGCCCACCTACTGGGGAGGCTGAGGCAGGAGAATCACTTGAGCCTGGGAGGTGGAGGTTTCAGTGAGCCGAGATCGCGCCAGTGCACTCCAGCCTGGGCGAGAGAGTGAGACTCTGTCTTGGGGAAAAAAAAAAAAAAAAGTATAAGTTTTTGCTTCCAATACATTTGGGAGAAACTAAAAGCGTTATTAAACTTTAAACCACATGAAATAAGAATATGAAATAGTCTCCACTCAGAGTGAAAATGATGAGTAACTGTTGGTAGACAATACCAGTAAAGACACAGTGAATTGGCAAAAACAGACCCCTAATCGACAGTGCCTTGAGGAGTCACGGAAGTTCGGGTGGAGAGTGCGGGGCCTGGGCAGGAGGTTCCTGGGAGTCGTTTGAGCACATGGTCCTGCAAGGTCAGCCAGGCGGGGAGTGTGGGGAGCGTGCTTCTGGGAGACAGCGAGTTCAGCGCTGGGTGGAACAGCACGGTCGGCCGGGCGCATGGTCATTGAACAGAGGAGCCCAGGCCCACAGCCGACAGGAACACGGGAAGTGACTGGCCCATGTACTAGAAGTCGTATTTACCCTGTGTCTGTCAACCCGCGCCAGCTGTCAGCTCATGGCTCTTGGCGCGGCCGCCTTTGGGTGGAGGGAGGGCGTTGCCAGAGCAGCATCATAAAGTACATAGGGCTGCCCACGTCGGGACGCGTAGGTCCGCGTCTGAAGGTTCTTATCGATCCCCGTTTTCTGAATATTGGGTCAGGGTCACCTCCCTGCACCCTGGCCGGCCCCGCCCCACCAAACCACGCCTACCTACCGACCCCGCCCCGCTACCGAACCACGCCCGGCCGATCCTGCCTCATCAAACCACGTCCACTTGGTGGCCCCTAACTGGGCCAAAGCCCGCTGCCCCTCCTCACCAGCTGGGGTCCTACTTCTCCATCAGGCTCATTACGCACTTCAGTTTTCCTTCCCTAATATGTTAAGCACTTTAAGGGCGGAGCCAGTGCCTGTGGGATACTTTCAATGTCCCTTGAACAAATGAATGACATAATTGCCCCCTCCCAATCCTGACCATCCCAAAGATGGGGCCAGCTGTCCTCACTGAGGCCAGGGGACTCTCAGGAATGTGAGTCCTGCTAACCCTTAAAGGGACACTTACAGAGCAAGAGTAGGAACAGTGAGAAGAGGGTGGGGTGTCCCGTCACAGCCCTCAGCACATGTCTGCACAGCAAAGCTAGGTGGCTTCCAGCCCTTGGGACAGCAACACAGGCCTAAACCTCCAACGCCACAGCTATGGTCTCAGCTGTTGGCGAAAACTTCCCTGGCACCACTCGGGACCTGGGCCCCTCCGCAAGCACTGCGTTGTAGTGACCGTGATTTTTCCTGTCCCTGCGGTTCCTGTGTGTGTCCCTCTCACTCTCGGTCTCTGCAGCCACCCACACCCTTCGCAGCCTTTAAGTCTCTGCGAGTTGGGGAGCAGAGTCCATCTCCTTTCCTGGGTGGGGAGACCTCAGTTCACACAGCACACACCCAAGTCTGTTGGGGATCAGGGCTGGCACAGACTCACCCGGTGGTCAGACCTTCCCGCCTTCCCTCCTTATCCTGGGAAACCTGTACTTCTATCCATTCCAAATCAAAGTGCAACGCTTCTACCTCCCCGCAACACACACAACATACACCACACACCAGATCCTTTTGTTGACGAGGAAGTGAGACCACTTTTGTATAAGGAAATGTGGTCATTTTTATCCAGATGCCAGGTGTACCCCTGGTCCTAGGTAGAAACTGAGCTCCTTCCAGCCTTAGAGGCTTCTGTGAACTGCCCACACACTTGCACAGCTGGCCTTGCCCTGCCCTGGCAGACAGAGGGACCTTGCCCACCTTCTCCTAAAGCCACCCTTGCCCAGCTCTGACTGGAAGGGGCTCTGAGGCAGCGTCTGTGTTCCCTCACATATCCCAATGTTACAGCAGAGGCTCTCAACCCCATGCCAGCTTTAAAAATCCCCAATGCATTTCTAAAAAGAAAACAAACTGCTTTTCTTTACTCTCACACAATACTGCTGATGCCAAATGTGTATTTTTCCCCTCACATTAAGCAATTCTGACACTAAATACCCGGGGTTAGTGCAGATCCCACAAGCTAAGGGCTCAGTCCTACAAGACTGCCCTCACTTCAGACACCAGTCACAATCCTAAGAGCTACCCACAATCCTAACCAACTGACTATCAATCACAACCCTCTCCTTGGGTTCCATAATTTGCTAGGATGACTTATAGAACTCAAGAAATCACTTTATTTACTATTGGTGGTTTATTACAAGGAATACAACTCAGGAACAGCCGAATGGAAGAGATGGACAGGGCAAGGGTGAGGGGTGGGCACTGCAAAGCTTCCAGGCCCTCTCCAGGTACAACAACCTCCCAGCACCTCAATGCGGTCATCAACCTGGAAATTCTCCAACACTCTTTGTTTGCGGTTTTTTATGGCAGCTTCGTTACATAGGGATGATTGATTAGATCGTTGACCACAGGTGATTAAGTCAGTCTCCATTCCTCCTCCCCTCCTTGGAGGACCAGGAGATAGAGATGAAACTTCCCAACCTCTCATCACCAGCGGGATGCTGGGGCAACCAGCCCCCATCCTCCAAGAGTCAGCTCATCAGCATTAGCAGCTCCAGATGTTTGAAAGAGGCTTATTATGAAGAATAAAAGATATTCTTCTAACCTTTATCACTCAGGAAATTCCATTCTAAGGGTTTTAGGAGCTCTGTTCCTGGAAATGGGGACAAAAACCAAATGCATATTTCTTATTATATCACAATATCAACCTTTCATTCACCAAACATCAATTAAATCAGTGTAAGGAATGTAGAAGTTCTTCAAAGTTTCTTAAAACCATAAAGAGCTTGTCATTTCTTTGCTCTACGCATAGCTATATATGTTCCAATGCAACTGCTCTGACTTGACCTGGCGTGCCTGGGCAGGGTTAAGCGAGCCCCAGACCATAGTACATGCCATTCCTTATCTGGAAACCCTCCTGACCCTCTCATGACTAGCTTCCTCTTTTCTTTGTCCTCTTTCCCCTTTGCCTATTTAGAAAAGTTTCAAGCTGTTAGCCAATTGGGTCAAGCTCAGAATGTGAGGTCCTGTTCTAGCCAGTGGAAACCGGACACAGCCATAGGACGATTGCATCAGGTTACAAAGATTATAAATGTCCCCCACTCTTTTGTTCAGGTGTGCTCTCATGGCAAGGCTGTTAGCGAGCAGCACCCTTTCTGCAGAAAGTAAACTAGCCTTTCTGAGAGATCCTTTGTCTCAGTGTTGATTGTGCGACACCGAGCACCTGTTTCCCACAATTAGAATTTCGGGATGTGGAACCCAGAAATCAGTGGTTGTTTTATTTATTAATTTATTATTTATTTATCTATTTATTTACTCAGCTAAATAGATCCCATTTGTAGCCAAAGTTAGGAGCCACAGCCTTGGAGTAATGGACTGTTTTCATTTACGATGCTTTCTGCTGGGGGAAATGGAAAATCTCAGGTCAACAGTTTAAACAATAATTTCCAGCCCAGCGCGGTGGCTCATGTCTGTAATCCCAGCACTTTGGGAGGCTGAGGTGGGTGGATTATGAGGGCAGGAGTTCAAGACCAGCCCGGCCAAGATGGTGAAACTCCATCTCTACTAAAACTACAAAAATTAGTCAGGTGCAGTGGCAGGCACCTGTAATCCCAGCTACTTGGGAAGCTGAGGCAGGAGAATTGCTTGAACCCGGGCGGCAGAGATTGCGGTGAGCTGAGATCACGCCACTGCACTCCAGCCTAGGCAACAGAGTGAGACTTTGTCTCAAAAAAAAAAAAAAAAAAAAGAATTTCCTTGCCTTCTATAACAAATAGTCCAGAGATGCAGCAGTTGCAGGGGTTGGTTACCTCCAGGATGCGACGCTGTCACTGAGGACCCAGGCTGCCCCCATCTCTGCCGAGGTGTCTTCCCATAACCGCTGCCTCCTCAGGCTGTGCCCCCAGCTCCTGGTATCACATCCTTGCACAGCCAGGTCCCCAGGCAGAAAAGGCATCCCCTGGAGGACAGAGCTAGGCTCTCAGAGCAAGGGGAGAGAACAGTGGCTGCCATACCACCCCAGGCCTCCTCACCACCTTCTAGGAGTCTCTTTCTGTACTTGCCACCTGGCCTAGCTCTTTTCAGTGATATCATTAGTTTATCTGAAACTCATTTTTATATTTCGATCCTTTTGGCCTCAGATTATTCTAAGATAATAGCAAGACTCACTGAGCTCCGTAAAGACTGAACTACAAACTGGGATGGCATGAAACAATGGGATTCATGAGAGAGCTAGTGGGTTGGAAGAAAGGCATGGTTTCTTTTTTATTATACACTTTTATTTATTTATATATTTTTTTTTGTTTTTTGAGATGGAGTCTAGCTCTGCCGCTCAGGCTACAGTGCAGTGGTGCAATCTTGGCTCATTGCAACCTCTGCCTCCCAGGTTCAAGCAATTCTTCTTTCTCAGCCTCCTGAGTAGCTGGGATTACCGGCGCCCACCACCACACCTGGCTTTTTTTTTTTTTGAGACGGAGTTTTGCTCTTATTGCCCAGGTTGGAGTGCTATGGCACGATCTCAGCTCACTGCAACCTCCGCCTCCCGGGTTCAAGCAATTCTCCTGCCTCAGCCTCCTGAGTAGCTGGGATGACAGGCATGTGCTACCATACCCAGCTAATTTTATATTTTTAGTAGAGACAGGATTTCTCCATGTTGGTCAGGCTGGTCTCAAACTCCCCACCTCAGGTGATCCGTCCACCTTGGCCTCCCAAAGTGCTGGAATTACAGGCGTGAGCCACCGGACCCGGCTAATTTTTTGTATTTTTAGTAGAGACGGGGTTTCACCATGTTGACCAGGCTGGTCTTGAACTCCTGATCTCAGGTGATTCAACTGCCTTGGCCTCCCAAAGTGCTGGGATTACAGGCATGAGCCACCATGCCCAGCCGGGAGTTAGTCTTTTTATTATATACTTATTTGTACTATTATAAACAGAGGAAGCTCCTGCTGCTGTCCACAGCCCCTTTGATTTCAGTGACCAAGCTGAACTAGCTCCCTCCCAGCAGTGCTGTGGGTGTTTGAGTTGTGAGCTGGGGAGCCTGCCTACCTCTTGGTGTCCCTCTCCTATTTCCTGGTTATCCTTTTATCTGGCATTCCTCGGCCTTGGGTGCACACCAGAATCTTTCCGTGTCAGTGTATCCTGACCTAGCTCCTTCGTTGTCATAGCTACACGGAATTCACTTTTACAAAGTAACTGCAGGCTGTTTATCCCTCACTGATGCACCTTTACGTTTATGGTTTCTGGCTTTTTTACCATCACCCCCAGCGCTGCAGTAAATTTCCTTCCACAAATATTTTGGGTTGTACTGCATGGTGAATTCCCCTACAAGGGAATTGCTGAGTCAAAGCATATGTGTATGTTTTGTAGATATTACCAAATTGCCCTCCAAAAACAGTGTTCCGATTTTCCCTCTCCCCACAGCAGCACATGCGAACGCCTGTCTTCGCACACCTCCACCACCATCGCAGGCTGGCACTCTGGAAGACACCTGCCAACCTGAGATGTGAAAAACACCACACAGTTTTTATTTGCGTTTTCTTCATTATGATCCTGGTGATAATAATGTTTTAAAACAAGAACAAGCAGCCTTAAATTGCTGTCTTGGGTAGGGGCAGAGTGAGGGTGGATGGAGAATGAACCATTTCCTATAAAAGCAGAGAGAGGCACAGCAGGCTGCCCTGGCGAAACTCGCCAGATGTCTTTTTATTTATTTTTTTATTACTTTTTATTTTTTGAGACGGAGTCTCGCTCTGTCTCCCAGCCTGGAGTGCAGTGGTGCGATCTCGGCTCACTTCAAGCTCCACCTCCCGGTTCACGCCATTCTCCTGCCTCAGCCTCCCGAGTAGCTGAGACTACAGGCACCCACCACCACACCCGGCTGATTTTTTAATTTTTAGTAGAGACGGGGTTTCAGCGTGTTAGCCAGTATGGTCTCGATCTCCTGACCTCGTGATCTGCCTGCCTCAGGCTCCCAAAGTGCTGGGATTACAGGCATGAGCCACCATGACTGGCCTATTTTTATTTTTATTTATTTATTTATTTATTTATTTATTTATTTATTTATTTATTTATTGGAGATGGGATCTCTCTCTCTGTGGCCTAGGCTGGAGTGCAGGGGCCGGGTCACGGCACTGCAGCCTGGACCTCCTGGGCTCAAGCGATCCTCCTGCCTCAGCCTCCCAGAATGCCAGGATCACAGGCGTGAGCCACTGCCAGGCCAACGTCTTTTGATGGAGCCTCGGTTAGACCCTCAGCGTGAGGAAGGCCTGGCTTAGACTGGAATGCCTATCTCAGGTGAACAGAAAGGTGGGACATGCACCCAGGGACGGGCCTCGTTCTCTGAGAAGCGCCACAGTCCTCCCGCCTGTCTGGTACTGACACCCACTGTGAGGTCTGGTCAAATTCCAGCTGGCCCACCTTGGCCCCAAGGTGGAGTAGGCGGGTCTAGTGGCCCTTGCTGGAGTGTGCAGGTCCCTGATACCAACAGTCACTGAACAGCCCGGGAGTAGCCGGGCAGGGCAGCTCCCGGCCGGATTCAGAAGATCCTACACTGGTGAGGAGCCGGCCTGAGTTGCATCTTCCACTGGGGGAGAGGAAGTAGGGGCAGAGTTGAGAACCTGAGGGGAATTCTGGACACGTCCCCCTTCCACTCCCCCCATCCCTGATCTTGAACCCCACAAAGCAGGCCAGCTCACCATCACACCCCCAAAAGCCCTAGGCAGGTGCAGGGGCACAGAGGAGGCACACAGTAGGTCTTTGTTGAATATACTAATGAACTTAGGGTTGGGAGTGGGGACCATTCACAGGCCACATCCCCAGTTTAACAGCCCTGCACTAGAGAAACCCCCCTTCTCCCCAAGGCGACAGCCAGGCTGGTGGCCTCCCCAGGGGCGCAGGACCAGATTGCCTGGGAAGAGTCTGGTTCTTCCATTCCACTTCTCTACCTGCCCCCATGTCCAAAATCTTTTAAAGAAGGCTAAGGACGCTATCTGCAACCTAGGTTAGTGTAGGGGTAAATGTGTTAGTGTGAAGTACTTAAGATCATTCTCACGCCTGTAATCCCAGCACTTTGGAAGGCCAAGGCGGGTGGATCATGAGGTCAGAAGTTCAAGACCAGCCTGGCCAAGATGGTGAAACCCCGTCCCTAGTAAAAATATAAAAAATTAGCCGGGCGTGGTGGTGGGCACCCATAGTCCCAGCTACTCAGGAGGCTGAGGCAGTGAATTGCTTGAACTCGGGAGGCGGAGGTTGCAGTGAGTTGAGGTTGCACCACTGCACTCCAGCCTGGGTGACAGAGCAAGACTCCATCTCAAAAAAAAAAAAAAAAAAAATTGTTCCTGGCTCTATTGATAGTCAGTAAATGTTCCTATCATCATGGCCTCCTGACAGTCTATCTCAGACCCCCTTCCCAACCTGCCCATGGCCATTGCAGCCGGGAAGCTTCCCCTTCACCCTCAGAAGTTTCGCTGAAAAATCAACTCACAAAAAGGCAGATTAGTAAGAGAAAAGGCATGCAAAGATATCACACTGTGCACGTCAGAGAATCACAGTGACATCCTGACATCCTAGTGGGTACAGATGCTTATACATCCTACTTCTAGGCTGGGTGCAGTGGCTCACACTTGTAATCCCAGCACTTTGGGAGGCCGAGGCAGGCGGACCACCTGAAGTCAGGAGTTCGAGCCCAGCCTGGCTAATATGGTGAAACCCTGTCTCTCCTAAAAATACAAAAATTAGTTGGACCTGGTGGCAGGCCCCTGTAATCCCAGCTACTCAGGAGGCTGAGGCAGGAGTTCTCTTGAACTTAGGAGGCAGGGGTTGCAATGAGCTGACATTGCACCACTGCACTCCAGCCTGGGTGACAGAGCAAGAGTCCATCTCCAAAAAAAGAAAAGTATACACCCTACTTCTTAGGGAAAAGGTAGATGGGGAAGTGTGGATGATTTGGGGAGTTGGTAAATGATTTGTAAGGGAATTCAGGGGCTTGAAGGACATGCAAAGTTCTGTGACAAAGTCAGGTCCGCGGAGCAGACAGTGGTTTGTGACAAAATGTCCAGGCTTGTTGACAGTCTTCAGTCTTCCTTCCTGTGATAGGAGTTGGGTTTTTTGATACATATACGTAAATAATAGAGATGGGACCTGCCATGTTGCCCCGGTTGGTCTGGAAATCCTGGCCTCAAGCAGTCTTCCTGCCTCGACCTCCCAGACAGTTAAGATTACAGATGTGAGCCATCACGCCTTGCTATGAGTTCAGTTAATGAAAACAAAGGGACGGGGCCAGAGGTACTTGGGGAACAATTTTTCTCCTTGGCAAGTCTGTCTGGTCTTCATGTAGGTAGGGAAAAAGTGTCTTCTACCATCTGCTGATCCCTAAGGGCATTTAATTCAAAATACCATACCAGGGAGCCATATTTTGGGTGAAGTTCCCTGTGCCCTGCCACCACACACAGACAGCTGGAGCAACTTTCCAAAGCCTTTTCCGCCCTTCCTGGAGAGGCAGCCCCATCTAGCAAATACAAATACAGAGGATCCAGCTACGTCTGAATTTCAGACAAACAAGAAATTTAGTGTAAGTACATCTGGTGCAATATTTAGGAGATACTTCAACGAAAACATTATTCACGGTGTATCTGAGATTCATATTTCACTGGGCATCCTGTGTTTCTATCCAGCAACTTTACTGCCAGGCTCACTGTCAGGGTCCCTCCCCCTTTTCCTTTTTCCCAACAGGAAATTATATTTTGACAATATCTTGGATTATTTTCAAAACATTATCTCACCATTTACAGTAATGTGTTTATTCTTTTTAAAAGAGCATCCCCTTGCACGAGAGCACTGTTTCCTCAACTAGTCTGGTTGAAAGAAGAGCCTGGGGTCCTGGACCCCACCTCAGACCAACCAGATCAGAACCTCCAGGTAACGGGCTTGGGAACCTGTGTTTACAGCAAGTGCCTCAGTGATGCCATCACACAGGCAAGTCTGGGAAATGCTGGAAGAGAGGCTGCCCCTCTGCCCCAGAGAACACAGTAGATCAGTCCCACAGGGAGTTTGGTCTCCGCTGGGTGGGAGGAGTCTCTTGGCCCATGATAAGTGCTCCATGAAGCTCTGTGGGCTGAATGCTGGGCAAGAGCACACACACAGCTCAGGCTGTGGGGACATGTTGGGGCCAGTTGCCCTCCCAGGGGATGCCAGGACCCCACAAATGACCTCTATTGGCCTCACTGCTATCTCCTGAGACCACCCAGGGCCCTGCCTCCCCATTATGCTTCTCCAGTCTCGGTGCTGTGGGACTCCTTGCCACTTTTCTTTGAATCCTTGGGTTTTCTGTGCTTAGTCTTTCAAAATAATTAAAGGTAAAATGTTCTTTTAAACTTCTCTGAAATTTTCCTTTTCTGTTTTTCAATGCTACTTCACTGTTCTCCATCTTTTTTTTTTTTTGAGACGGAGTCTCACTCTGTTGCCCAGGCTGGAGTGCCGTGGTGTGATCTTGACTCACTGCAACCTCTGCCTCCTGGGTTCAAGCGATTCTCCTGCCTTGGCCTCCTGAGTAGCTGGGATTACAGGCACGTGCCACCATGCCTGGCTAATTTTTGTATTTTCAGTAGAGACAAGGTTTCACCATTTTGGTCAGGCTGGTCTCGAACTTTTGATCTTGTGATCCACCCGCCTCGGCCTCCCAAAGTGCTGGGATTACAGGCATGAGCCACCGCACCTGGCTTGTTCTCCATCTTAAACATCTATCCCCACCTCCAACCAAAGACATCTTCATAATCCTGCCTTTCCTTTTTTTTTTTTTTTTGAGATGGAGTTTCACTCTCGTCGCCCAGGCTGGATTGCAATGGCATGATCTCGGCTCACTGCAACCTCTGCCTCCTGGGTTCAAGCAATACTTCTGTTTCGGCCTCCTGAGTAGCTGGGATTACAGGCGAGCGCCACCATGCCTGTCTAATTTTTGTATTATTAGTAGAGAGAGTTTCACCATGTTGGCCAGGCTGGTCTCAAACTCCTGACCTCAAGTGATCCACCCGCCTCGGCCTCCCAAAGTGCTGGGATTACAGGCGTGAGCCACCGTGCCCATTCCTACCTTTCTTTTTTAATGTGAACTTTTACCAAAATATAATGTAAATTTAGCAAAGTGCTTGAATACGTGTACAAATAAAAAGAATTTTCACAAGGTACAGGCATGTGTATAAGCAGCACATTGCTGAGCACAACCCAGAAACCTTCAGTACCCCCTTTCCAGTCTCGAGCGCCCCTTCTGAGAGACCCTCCTCCAGAGTCCTAACTTCATACATTAGTAGTTTTACCTCTTTTTGAACTTCACATAAATTGAACCACCTAGTATGCATTCTTTAGTTCTGTCTCCTCCCACCTAACCTTGTGTTCACGGGATTCCTCCGCATCGAGAAGACTGCAGTTAGTCCACGCTAGCTGCTTACTGTCCCCCATTGCACGGATACAAGTTCTGCTGTTGATAAACTTTTACTTTGCTTCTAACTTTTTATTCTTACAAATCACATTCTTGTCATGTCTTTCGGTGACTGTATCTATGAATTTAGGAGAATTGCTGGGTCACAGTGTGTGTGGATGTTTAACTTTCATAGATAATGTCAAAGTTTGACAAAGTGAAATTTATATTTCCAGCAGCAAAGCCCCCACTTGCTCTGCGCCCTTGCCAACACTGGGTGCTTGCCATCCAGGTGGGTGCACAGTCCTACTTTTCTATTAAATACATATTTTTGCAAAGCAATCATTTGAAAAAGAAACATCCAGACTGAAACAAGCAAGGTCTGAAAAAAGGTGAGACTCCGGTGGCTGAGAAAGTGAGCAGGAGGAAAGAGCATGCTCCAGGGGTCAGCTCAGGTCCAGGTGAGAGGTGACAGCGTGCTGGCAGTCCTCACAGCCCTCACTTGCTCTCGGTGCCTCCTCTGCCTGGGCTCCCACTTTGGTGGCACTTGAGGAGCCCTTCAGCCCACCCCTGCACTGTGGGAGCCCCTTTCTGGGCTGGCCAAGGCAGGAGCCGGCTTCCTCGGCTTGCAGGGAGGTGTGGAGGGTGAGGTGTGAGTGGGAACCCGGGCTGCGTGCCGCGCTTGCGGGCCGGCTGGAGTTCCGGGTGGGCGTGGGCTTGGTGGGCCCTGCACTCGGAGCAGCCAGCCGGCCCTGCCGGCCCTGGGCAATAAGAGACTTAGCACCCGGGCCAGTGGCTGCGGAGGGTGTACTGGGTCCCCCAGCAGTGCCAGCCCACTGGCGCTGCGCTTGATTTCTCACCGGGCCTTAGCTGCCTTCCCGCGGGACAGGGCTCAGGACCTGCAGCCCGCCATGCCTGAGCCTCCCACCCCCTCCATGGGCTCCTGTATGGCCCGAGCCTCCCCGACGAGCACCACCCCCTGCTCCACAGTGCCCAGTCCCATCGACCACCCAAGGGCTGAGGAGTGCGAGCACACGGCGCGGGACTGGCAGACAGCTCCACCTGCAGCCCCGGTGCAGGATCCACTGGGTGAAGCCAGGTGGGCTCCTGAGTCTGGTGGAGATGTGGAGAACCTTTATGTCTAGCTCAGGGATTGTAAACACACCAATCAGCACCCTGTGTCTAGCTCAGGGTTTGTGAGTGCACCAATCGACACTCTGTGTCTAGCTGCTCTGGTGGGGCCTTGGAGAACCTTTATGTGGATACTCTGTATCTAACTGATCTGATGGGGATGTGAGAACCTTTATGTCTAGCTCAGGGATGGTAAATGCACCAATCAGTGCCCTGTCAGAACAGACCACTCAGCTCTACCAATCAGCAGGACGTGGGTGGGGCCAGATAAGAGAATAAAAGCAGGCTGCCCAGCCAGCAGTGGCAACCCGCTCGGGTCCCCTTCCACACTGTGGAAGTTTTGTTCTTTTGCTCTTTGCAATAAATCTTGCTACTGCTCAGTCCTTGGGTCCACACTGATTTTATGAGCTGTAACACTCACCGCGAAGGTCTGCAGCTTCACTCCTGAGCCAGCGAGACCATGAACCCACCAGAAGGAAGAAACTCTGAACACATCCGAACATCAGAAGGAACAAACTCCGGACACGCCGCCTTTAGAACTGTAACACTCACCGCGAGGGTCCACAACTTCATTCTTGAAGTCAGGGAGACCAAGAACCCACCAATTCCGGACACACAGGGAACAACAGCTGATGGTGATAATAATTGGTTGTTAACTGTTCCCACATGGGAAGTGCTGCTCAACACACATTTTTAACATTTTTGACAACCTTAAGAGATAACTACTATTACTTTCACTTTAAACATGAGACACAGGGACGTTACATAACCTTCCTTGTGTTCCCAGGTTAATTATTTTTTTCCTGTCATTAAGCACACACAATTCTTTTATTTTCATTTATTTTTTTCTCTCTAGGTTATACAGCTTTAAACGAAACTGCCTGCGGTCTTTCACGAAGCATACAACACTTTTGACTGATTTTGTCTGCTCACAAGAGGGGCAAGGTGGCCCACACAGACGATTTGCCTCTTCTCCCAGGGTCAGTGTCAGCCGCTGATTTCTCCAGCTGGCTGAGAACCTATTCATAGTGATTCTCAAACTTGAATTGTGAGCTTTGTAAATGGTGTCAAGTACACATTCACATTCCAAGGCTCCAGCCTTTCCTCCCTTGGATTCTGTTTGGTACGTCAGGAATGGAGTTAGGATCCATTTGTAACGAGGTCCCCTGGCAATTGCTACATAAGCAAGGATGGTCTGATTGAGGCAGTGTGGGGTTTGGAAATTTCTGCTCCAAGGAGTCTTGAAGCCAAGTAACCAGAGATTGCTGCAGGCAACTGGAAAAGGCAGCACTGAGGGGAGCCTTTGGGTCATGCCTCCTCATCCATCCTGGAGCCGGTGGGTGTAAATGCATTTAAGTTTTACTTTTTAAATACATATGCACAGAAATGTGTGTGTATACATGTTCAACTTTCATAGACAATGCCATATACGTACACACACACATACATACATATAGTCTATCCACATTAGTCATGAAATCCACATTTGCAAAGTCACCTACTCTCTTTTTTTTTTTTGAAATGGAGTCTTGCTCTGTCTCTCAGGCTGAAGTGCAGTGCCGCAATCTCAGCTCACTGCAACCTCTGCCTCCCGGGTTCAAGCAATTCTTTGCCTCAGCCTCCTGAGTATCTGGGATTACAGATGCCTGCAACCATGCCCAGCTAATTTTTTGTATTTTTAGTCTAGACGGGGTTTCACCATTTTGGCCAGGCTGATCTTGAACTCCTGACCTCGTGATCCACCCGCCTCAGCCTCCCAAAGTGCTGGGATTACTGTCATTAGCCATCGCGCTGAGCCACAAAGTCACCTACTCTCTAAAACGCATTTGTAACCTCAAAACTGAGTACTTGTGGTGCTTTTGTGGTCATTTGCAGACATGTGCAAAGCTGTGAAAAATGTGAGTTGCCTGACACGCAGTTCCCTGCTGCGGTCAAACAAGGCAAGGCTCTGCCTCTTGTTCTCTACACACAGGGTCCTTTCCTGGTCCATTTAGTGCCATATCTTTTGCATTTTGTACTTTTGGGTGGTGATTTTGCTGTTTAACGTGGTCCCCAGGCATAGTGCTGAAGCGCTAATTGTTCCTAAGTGCAGGAAGGCTGTGATGTGCCCTCCGGAGGAAACACACTTGTTAGAGAACCTTCATTCAAGCATGAGCTAAAGTGTTGTCCAGTGTTTGAGGTGCCTTTATAGGACACAGCTACTGCCGGCTTCCCAGCCAGACTGAGAGCTCAGGGTGTGGGCAGCGCCTCCTCCGTGCATTCGTAGCTCCAGAGCTGTTCAGCTTCAGTGGAACCTGGTGAGCGCTGCTCTCAGCAGGCTGAGTTTCCAAGGGCTCTACGGCCACATACGGCCTTCTCTGTACCCACAGAGACTAGCAGGGAGCTCTTCTTCAGCCACTCTTGCAGCCTGGACACCCCACCCCCTGTGAACCCTCTCCCGTGTGGAAGCTAGTAGGAACTAGAAGGGAAGGAAAAACAGTCACGGAGCATGCACTGCACTGTGCATTCTCGGGCACAATTCAGGGAAATCAGGCCCATTTATGACTCTTAAATTCATATGTGCCTTTTTCAGTGCAAATATCTCAAGGAACTTAAGTTCCTACGAAGATTTCTGCATTACAGATGGGCAATGAATCCAAATGTTCTTTCTGGGCTAAGCTGGTTAGAGAAACATCAGCCACATTGAGAGAGCACCTCTGTCCTTGGTGACCAGCTGGGCTTTGCGGTCTCTGGTAGGGCCAAGCCAGCATGCAGGAGGGGTGTGGGAAGCACCCCAGGCCCAGTGGATAGCCAGCTATAGCTAAGTGAAGGGTCCCTGCAGGAAGGCTTCCCAGCGTCCCCAGAAGGCAGGCTGTGAACTCTTGGCAATCCTCCTAATGTCCCTCTGCTACACAGTTAACCTGCTAACAAAGTAGTTCTTGGGTGTGAATATCGAGGATCCTCCATATTTTTTGCTCTTGTGATCCTTTAAAAAATTATGTAATCTGAGCCGAGACAGAAAGATCAGGAAAGATCTTTTGGCTGAAATAGGTCAAAAGACTCTTGCTGTAAGAATTGTTTGATGCTGTCCATTCTGAGTGATGGAACAGTGGGGAGGTGTTGCTCAGCAACACTGCACATCCTTCCAAAGCCCATCATCTCCTAGCAACAGGTGGCAGGGTGCGAACCCCCTGCTGTGGGAGCCACCGCGGGTAGGCTGCCTGATGTCCATTTCACTCCCCTCTGGTCACAGCCATTCACTCTTGCGACAGCTGGACTTCTTGAGTGCCTACAAATCCCCTTACCAGGAACCAGGGATACAGAAATCCGAAGCTGAGGTCTCTGCCTTCAGCGGGAGTCCAGCCTGGTTTAGAGCGAGATACAGAAACAAACAAAAAACTGTGTCATCTCAACAGTTGACCTCAGAGTTCTTCATCAGGAGGGCACTGGCTTTATTTAGGAAAGATCTTGATAAACTTCTGCAGCACCACAATTTGGTTCACGAGGGCATGGATGTTGTCAGAGACAGGAATTGTGGTTGGAGTTCCTGAAAGAGAGGGGAAGAGAAGGCAGGACGTGCACAGGTGGCCCAGCTGTGAGAAAGCCTGGCTGGAGGACCGCTTTGAAGAGTGATATGGATTTTTAAGTGCTTTGCTTTTAAAAGTACCTCTGGTGACCCATAAATCTTCAGTAAACATTCTGTGGCTCTCAGCAGAATTCTGTTCACTGTTACCACAGAAGCAGTGATCAAAGAGAAGAGGCTCTGTTGGGTGCATGCCAGGGCAGAGGTCAAGGAAAAGCCACGGACAGGGACAAAGAACAGCTTGACCAAGGCTGAAAATTGGCACAAAGGTGACCTTGAGAACACAAGCCCCCTGCCCCCAAAATTCAGAGAAACATCGGGCAGGACACTGACTCCAGTCTGAGAAGCTGGGTGGTGGGATCTGAATGGGTCCTATCCAGATCTGAAGGGTGGGGAGCCCCCACTGACTCCTGGCTGTCTGGTGACAAAAGTGAGGGGAGGAGCTTCCAGTTCTACCTGGGAGGCAGGGAAAGGTGCCCAGAGGAGGTGATGCCAAGCAAACTCCTGCAGGAGGAGACAGGGGGAGGTGCTGGTGAGAGGGCTCCAGCCAAGCAAAGGGAGCAAGGGCCCATCTGCCCATTGGATGTCAAACCTCTGAACATGAAGAAGTTGTCATTTAGTGAGGTGTGGGGCAAAGGTGGAAAACCTCAGACATGACATCCCAGCTTCGGAAAAAAAAATACCTTTGTTTTTCTCAAATTCAAATCTCACACCAGGATGGCCCTGTCTACCTTCAAAAATGGTGCCGTATCCAGAAATAGATGATGGCTGGATGGATAAACAGACACCAAAGAGAAACCCATTACCCTCTCTCAAGAAGATTGTCTAGGAGTGTGTTCTCAGAGCAGCCTCTGATGCTGGGCATGGCAGAGCTCACAGAAGGACTGAACTTTTCAAAATTCACACTGTGCTATCTGGCCTGCTGAGTCAGTTTGCAAAGCACTTGAATCGTTAGTATCTGGCTTGCCTCCTTATTTCAGGGAGAAAGTTTCCCGGCCTGTGTTGGCTGCTCCGAGGTGGGCTGCCAGCTTCCCTGTGTCTGCTCTGCCTCAGTCATCTCAGGGTGCAGGCAAAGCCGGCCCTTCTACCTGGCAGTGCTGAATTGGGTAAAAGTTTGCTCAGCAACACTGAGCAGCCCGCCCCGGGGATGGGTGCATTCAACGTGTCTGCGCTGTCAGATACAGCCGGCTTCTGCATTCAGGACAATTACGGGGCACTCTGCAAAATTACTTACTGAGATGGAGGGCCCGAGAGCACTTCTGTTGTGACAGTGGAGACAGCCACTCAGACAGGCTGCCCTTTAAAGGGGGATGGAAGTGCTAACGGAGAGCCCGGCTCCCAGGCTCACCCACATCTTCCAGGGCATGTGGGTGGACGTGGAAGTCAGTAAAAAGCAAGGGCTTCTCTCAGCGCATGGGCTTGGGGATGGAAGAGGGAAGGGCATGGGGGCCCTCTGGCTCTGGTCCTACCAGCTGGTTGGGAAAGGCTTCTTATGAGCACTTCACACACAAAGCAAGACTGATGGATGTTCTGAGAAGCCACCTTGCATGCCGGTGTCTGTTGAAGGAATGAAAGTGTAAACAGCGTGGGTGCATAGATCCAGGCTTCCTCACTGGCTATGGTGATCTCACTGGTCCACATGCCCCCTCTGTTCTTACAGGAACCAAACAGTCCATTTCGAGGTGGAACCTCACAACAGCCCTCCGGGCCTTCCCATACACACCCCGGAGTGGGGAGGGGAGTATGCTCTAGGGCCAGGTTCACCTGGGGTTATTTTGTTTCACAGTTGTCAAACAGACCGACCCTCAGCAGAGAGGCAGGGCGAGCAAGGCAAAAAAAGGGAGACCTGGGCTACAACTGAGGTTGCCACTGTTTCTATCTCTGCTCAGGGTCTTGCCTCTGCGGATTTGATTCAGAAAGTGGAGCTGGTAGTATACCAAGAAGGAAGGTGTCTGTAGGAAATTAATTTGCACTCACAGGGCTTGTAAGCCAGAAGGCTGGCTTCCTTGCTGATTGTGGGAGGCATAAAGATGACCTTGCCTGTGAGCCCGGCCTGAGCACTTTGCCAAGCTGTCCTTCAAGTATAAAGGTGACAGATAAACATTCTCCAAGACCAGAGGGAGACAGCACCGAGGGCCCTTTAAAAATGTAGTTGATCATAGTGAGATCCTGTCTCTACAAAAAGTAGAAATAAAAAATTAGCTGGGCATGGTGGCACATGCCTGTGATCCCAGCTTACTGGGAGACTGAGGTGGGAGGATCCTGTGAGCCCAGAAGTTCCAATCTGCAGTGAGCTATGATTGCACCATTGCACTCCAGCCTCTGTGACAGAGACAGACCCTGTCTCTAAAAGAAAAAAAGTAGCTGAAAATGAAGTCTGGCCAACCAAGAGATGAAGCAAAATGAGAAATGAAGTCAGGGAGAAGCCATGGGGAAAAGACTGGTAAGAGAGATGACTCCAGGTAAGCAAATAGTTAAAGCCAGACTATGGAAGAAATTGTGGTTTCAGAATAAAATGTAAATCTTGACAGGAGAAAGCTAGCAAACTCAGGGGGCCGAGGAGAGGAGGGAAGAGGCAATGTCAGAATGTCAATTTCCTTATTCATAACAAGGAGTTAGTAGATACCGTCTGTAATTAAAATACATTTTAAAATAATTGCTACTTATTAATATTTTTCATAAACCGTTTCCTTAATTTTAGCAGGTTATTTTATAAACCAGTATTTCTTTTCTTTTTTCTTGTTTTTGTTGTTTTGACACGGGGTTTCATTCTGTCGCCAAGGCTGGAGTGCAGCAGCACAATCATAGCTCACTGCAGCCTCACAACTTTCTGGGCTCAAGCAATCTTCCCACCTCAGCCTCCCAAGTAGCTGGGACTACAGATACGTGCCATCATGCTCGGTTAATTTTTTTTTCTTTTTCTTTTTTTTTTTTTTTTGTAGAGACGAGGTCTTTCCATGTTGCCTAGGCCAGACTCGAACTACTGAGCTCAAGCAATCCTCATGTCTCACCCTCCCAAGTTCCTGGGACCACTAGTATTTTTTGTAATGAGGAAATACTTCTCTGAAATTCAGCAATTTCTTTCATTTTACTTCAGTTTCTTTTGTGTGGCCAGGGCAGGGGGTGGGAGTTGTTAAATTTAAGCACAATTATCCTCAATATTTATTGTTTAAAATAGGACTTAGGCACTAATCATAAAATAAGAAGCTGTCATCAAGAAACAACATTAAAGGAGTTCAGGGAGAAGCCAATAGGATGTGAAAGGTATTTGCAATGTAATCCTAAAAAATCAGTGAGAAAAAGGCAAACCTACCCAGTAGAAATAAATTGGGTGAAAGATTTGAACAGGCACTTCACAAAACAGATAGTAGCTCAATTGGCCAATAAATACAAGGAAAGGTGCTCAACCTCATTAGTCATCAAAGAAATGCATATTAAAACCACAAGAAGCTATGGCATCTTACTCAGAATAGCCAAAATGAAGGGGAAAAATACCTGAAATATCAAGTGTAGACAATGGAGATCCCTGGAGCTCTCATGCATTGTTGGTAACAGGGTAAATGGGTACAGCTGTCTGGGAAAACTGGCCCTACCCTCCCCTTCCCCTTCCCCTTCCCCTTCCCCTTCCCTTTCCCCCCTCCCCTGCTTCTCTCTTTACTCTCCCTTCCTTCCTTCCTTCCTTCCTTCCTTCCTTCCTTCCTTCCTTCCTTCTTTCCTTCCTTCCTTCCTTCTTTCCTTCCTTCCTTTTGTCCTTTCTTTCTTCAGGATCTCACAATGTTGTCCAGGCTAATCTGGGCTCAAGCTATCCTCTTGCCTCAGCCTCCCAAGTGACTGGGACTACAGGCATATGGCATCACAGCAGGCTGTTTGGCCTTTTCTGATTAAAGTTGAGTGTATACATTCTTCGTGAACCAAAAATTCTACTCCTGGGTAACAATTCTATTAGAGTAATATCTAACAAATATATACATATGTATACCAAAACATGGACAGGAATATGCATAGCAGCATTATTTAGAAAAGCCCCAAACAAATAATCCAAATACTCACTGGCAGTTGAATGCATAAATTGTGGCGAAAATGGAATAGTCATAGCAACCAAAATGAACGTGTATGTGAAATGTTATTGATAATTCTCACAAAGACAATTTTGAGCCAAAGAAGCCAGACAGAATAATACTTAATTCCTTTTATAGAAAGTGAAAATGAAAAGATGAAAGGAATCTATGCTTTTAGAAGTCTGGGGTTGGGCGCAGTGGCCCATGCCTGTAATCCCAGCATTTTGGGAGGCTGAGGCAGGCAGATCACGAGGTCATGAGTTTAAGACCAGCCTGGACAACACCGCGAAACCCCGTCTCTACTAAAAATACAAAAAAAATTAGCTGGGTGTGATGGTCAGTGCCTCTAATCCCAGCTACTTGGGAGGATGAGGCAGGAGAATTGCTTGAACCTGGGAAGCGGAGGTTGCAGTCAGCCGAGATGGTGCCACTGCACTCCAGCCTGGGCAACAGAGAAAGACTCTATCTCAAAAAAAAAAAAAAGTCTGGACAGCGACACTTAGGGGAAGAAGGAGGGAATCATGATTAGGAGGACTTTTGCTTTGTTGAGGACAGAAGGGAAGCTTTTGGGATGCAGGTGATGTTCTATTGACCTAAGTGAAGGTTGTACAGATGTATTTAATTTGCAATAATTTTTTTTTAGGTTTTTTTTTTTTTTTTT
>NW_026652290.1:36411481-36463607 GCF_009828535.3 Hylobates moloch | reverse complement strand
TTCCTTCCTTCCTTCCTTCCTTCCTTCCTTCCTTCCTTCCTTCCTTCTTTCCTTCCTTCCTTTTGTCCTTTCTTTCTTCAGGATCTCACAATGTTGTCCAGGCTAATCTGGGCTCAAGCTATCCTCTTGCCTCAGCCTCCCAAGTGACTAGGACTACAGGCATATGGCATCACAGCAGGCTGTTTGGCCTTTTCTAATTAAAGTTGAGTGTATACATTCTTCGTGAACCAAAAATTCTACTCCTGGGTAACAATTCTATTAGAGTAATATCTAACAAATATATACATATGTATACCAAAACATGGACAGGAATATGCATAGCAGCATTATTTAGAAAAGCCCCAAACAAATAATCCAAATACTCACTGGCAGTTGAATGCATAAATTGTGGTGAAAATGGAATAGTCATAGCAACCAAAATGAACGTGTATGTGAAATGTTATCGATAATTCTCACAAAGACAATTTTGAGCCAAAGAAGCCAGACAGAATAATACTTAATTCCTTTTATAGAAAGTGAAAATGAAAAGATGAAAGGAATCTATGCTTTTAGAAGTCTGGGGTTGGGCGCAGTGGCCCATGCCTGTAATCCCAGCATTTTGGGAGGCTGAGGCAGGCAGATCACGAGGTCATGAGTTTAAGACCAGCCTGGACAACACCGTGAAACCCCGTCTCTACTAAAAATACAAAAAAAATTAGCTGGGTGTGATGGTCAGTGCCTCTAATCCCAGCTACTTGGGAGGATGAGGCAGGAGAATTGCTTGAACCTGGGAAGCGGAGGTTGCAGTCAGCCGAGATGGTGCCACTGCACTCCAGCCTGGGCAACAGAGAAAGACTCTATCTCAAAAAAAAAAAAAAGTCTGGACAGCGACACTTAGGGGAAGAAGGAGGGAATCATGATTAGGAGGACTTTTGCTTTGTTGAGGACAGAAGGGAAGCTTTTGGGATGCAGGTGATGTTCTATTGACCTAAGTGAAGGTTGTACAGATGTATTTAATTTGCAATAATTTTTTTTTAGGTTTTTTTTTTTTTTTTTTGAGATGGAGTCTCGCTCTGTCACCCAGGCTGGAGTGCAGTGGTGCGATCTCGGCTCACTGCAAGCTCCGCCCCCCGGTTTCACGCCATTCTGCTGCCTCAGCCTCTGGAGTAGCTGGGACTACAGGCGCCTGCCACCACGCCCGGCTATTTTTTTGTATTTTTAGTAGACACAGGGTTTCACCGTGTTAGCCAGGATGGTCTCGATCTCCTGACCTCGTGATTCGCCTGCCTTGGCCTCCCAAAGTGCTGGGATTACAGGCGTGAGCCACTGCGCCTGTCCTTTTTTTTTTTTTTAGACACAGTCTCTGTTGCCAGGGCTGGAATGCAATGGAGACATCTTGGCTCACTGCAACCTCCACCTCGTGGGTTCAAGTGATTCCCTTGCCTCAGCCTCCTGAGTAGCTGGGGTTACAGGCATCTGCCACAGTGCCAGGCTAATTTTTGTATTTTTAGTAGAGACGGGGTCTTGCCATGTTTTGGCCAGGCTGGTCTCCAACTCCTGACCTCAGGTGATCCACCTGCCTTGGCCTCCAAAGTGCTGGGATTACAGGCGTGAGCAACCGTGCCTGACCTTTTTTAGGTTTTTACTATTTATTTATGACAAATATTCCACTTCCATGATTCTCTTCAGTCAAAAGTTCTTTAATACAATCCGTCGGCTTTGGCCAATTGGTGAATGGAGTCACGTGACTTACCCATCCTGCGAATGGCCCCGCAGATAGTATAGGTTTTAAACTGGCGGTTAAACCTGCCTGCTACCTTGTCAACCTTGGCCCCATTCATCCGGATGGATTTATGGTCCTTGGCATCGATGATGCAGTTGCTATTGGACCATTTCCATGGCACGTACAGGTCTACGGACTCACCAGTGTAATTCTGCATCTCAAAGCCGCACCTGCTGCCACCACACTGCGCGTCAGCAGAGAAAGCCATTTTGTGATAATTATTGCATTTGCAATTTTAATTTGTTCCCAAGCTGGTAATATGTATGTATGCTGTACTTTCACAAAAGTTTTTTGATAATAAGGTTAAAATTGAAATTTAAAAGTAGAATTGTGATATCTCATTTTGGTATAATTATTTTTTCTATGTGTAGGTAAGCATTCAGAGTTTTTTGTTTGTTTGTTTGTTTTTGTTTTTTTTTGTTTTTTTTTTTGAGATGGAGTTTTGCTCTTGTTGCCCAGGCTGGAGTGCAATAGCGTGATCTCGGCTCACTGCAACCTCTGCCACCCGGGTTCAAGCAATTCTCATGTTTCAGCTTCCCAAGTAGCTGGGATTACAGGCATCTGCCACCACATCCAGCTAATTTTTGTTTTTTGTAGAGGCGGGGTTTCACCATGTTAGCCAGGCTGGTCTTGAACTCCTGACCTCAGGTGATCTGCCTGCCTCGGCTTTCCAAAGTGCTGGGATTACAGGTGTGAGCCAGTGTGCCTGGCCTGCATTGAGAGATTTTTATTTATTTATTTATTTATTTTTTAGACGGAGTCTCACTCTGTCACCCAGGCTGGAGTGCAATGATGCGGTCTCAGCTCACTGCAACCTCTGCCTCCTGAGTTCAAGCTATTCTTCTGCCTCAGCCTCCCAAGTAGCTGGGACTACAGGCATGTGCCACCGCACCTGGCTAATTTTTGTATTTTTATTTTTTTAATTTTATTTATTTATTTATTTATTTATTTATTTGAGACGGAGTCTTGCACTGTCGCCCAGGCTGGAGTGCAGTGGCGCAATCTCAGCTCACTGCAAACTCCACCTCCCATCCACACCCAGCTAATTTTTTGTATTTTTAGTAGAGACGGAGTTTCCCTATGTTGGTCAGGCTGGTCTCAAACTCCTGACCTCGTGATCCGCCTGCCTCGGCCTCCCAAAGTGCTGGGATGACAGGCGTGAACCACTGCACCTGGCCGAGAGATTTTTATAAGGATCTTTGCTAAATATTCATAAAGGTTTTTTCTGGATGGTAACATTTAAGGTGAATTAAAATTCATATTACTGTTTGAATTTCTTTTTGCTTTCTTTCTTTTTTGAGATGGAGTCTTGCTCTGTCCCCAGGCTGGAGTGCAATGGTGCAATCTCAGCTCATTGCAACCTCTGCCTCTCGGGTTCAAGTGATTCTCCTGCCTCAGCCTCCTGAGTAGCTGGGACTACAGGTGCCCACCACCACACCTGGCTAATTTTTGTATTTTTTTTTTTTCAGTAGAGATGGGGTTTCGCCATATTGGCCAGGTTGGTCTTGAACTTCTGACCTTGTGATCCGCCCACCTCGGCCTCCCAAAGTGCTGGGATTACAGGCGTGAGCCACCACGCCTGGCCTATTGTTTGAATTTCTATAATGTATGTATCATTTCTACAGAAATCGAGCGATGGCATTTTGCTACAATGTATAAAGACCTTGTTCAATGGCAAGGATGGGTGAAAACCAAGAGGTATTAGAAGAGGAATAAATGTAATTAGGACTGCCCAGCAACAGGACAGAGCAGTGTGCTTTACAAGGGAGTGATCCTCTGGCTTTGGAAGTATCCCGGCAGAAGAGGATGAAGGGCTGTCTCTGCAGAGATTTCACCCTGTGCCTCCAGCCCTGATTCCATGCGTCTGATGCCGTGACTGTGCTGCAGTTGGCTACTGTTCAGCGACATTTGGGAGGCACCAGTCTCATTAGAGCCTTTTGCTCAAAGCCAACTGGAGGAGGAGTTATTTCTGGAAATTATTTCTAGACACGTCTGTTCTCTTTGCTGATGTGTGGATTCATGTTAGCCTCAAACACAGAGGCTGTTCCCTTTAATATGGGTGTTCTATCATCCTTTGCAGCCTATCCCCATTATTCCTTGAGCACTTTTTACTTTCTGGTACAAGATGCTCCAAGCTTATATTTTCTGTGCTTCAGGCCTGGAATCAGCCATTTTTCTTAGAAAACCTGATTTCTTTTGAGGAGAGAATAACATCTAAAAACCAAGGTCTTGGGTGCTCACTGTGATAGGTGAGTGTATGGCTGCCGGGGTTTTCATTGCTCACAGGCTTCCTCAGTGAACAGAGCAGGGAATACATGGGTATACATAAATACGCATACATGCACGCATGCATTCACCTATATTTCTGTATTAAAATATATTGAAAACCATGGGTTCTCACCAATACTTTCAATTCTAATCCAGTTTCATAGTGTTGATTCTAGTAATCCCTTTAGTACAGTTGATCCTTAATGCAGGGACTAGGGGCACTGACACCTCTCCACAGTTGATAATCCACATAAAATCTTGTAGCCACTTCCTATTGCTGTTGCAGTGAGCTCAAGTGTAATATCATTTAAAGTGCTATGTGATGCTTATCCAGGGTCTATGCTACCTTTTTTATAGGGATTATCTCATTTTGGAAATACTTCCATTCAAAATGGGTTTAACTAAAAGTATTTTGATATTTGAAGCTGCAGTTGGCTGAAAAATCCATTTATATGGAAAAACTAATTCACTATGACGGATTTGGTTAAATGATGACTTTTATGTACTCTGTCTTCTTACTCTCTCCATAATTGTATGTGTGTGTACATATATATGTATATAAAGAAAAACTTCTTTTTTTTTTTTTTTTTTTTGAGACGGAGTCTTTCTCTGTCCCCCAGGCTGGAGTGCACTGGCGCGATCTTGGCTCACTGCAAGCTCTGCCTCCCGGGTTCACGCCATTCTCCTGCCTCAGCCTCCCGAGTAGCTGGGATTACAGGTGCCCGCCACCACGCCCGGCTAATTTTTTGTATTTTTAGTAGAGACGGGGTTTCACCGTGTTAGCCAGGATGGTCTCGATCTCCTGACCTCGTGATCCGCCCGCCTCAGCCTCCCAAAGTGCTGGGATTACAGGCTTGAGCCACCGCGCCCGGCCGAAAAACTTCTTTTATATATAAATATTCTATATATATGATACAAATATGTTCTCTCTCCATTTTTTAAAAATATATAATTGACCTTTTAACAACTTGAGGGTTAAGGGTGGCAACTGCCACTCTGACCCACCCCCTGAACAGTTGAAAATTCACATATAACTTTTGAATCCCCAAAAACTTAACTACTACTAACCTACTGTTACCAGAGGCCTTGATAACATACACAATTGATTAACACATACTTTTGTTGTTGTTGCTGTTGCTGTTGTTTTGAGATTGTGTCTCACTCTGTTGTTGCCCAGGCTGCAGTGCAATGGTGCAATCTCAGCTCACTGCAACCTCTGCCTCCCGGGTTCAAGAGATTCTCCTGCCTCAGCCTCCCAGGTAGCTGGGACTACAGATGCCTGCCACCATGCCTGGCTAATTTTTTTATTTTTAGTAGAGAGGGGATTTCACCATGTTGGCCAGGCTGGTCTCGAACTCCTGACCTCAAGTGATCTGCCTGCCTTGGCCTGCCAGAGTGCTGGGATTACAGGCCTGAGCCCCAGCGCCTGGCCCAATTAACACATATTTTGTATATTGTGTGTATTATATACTGTGTTCTTACAATAAAGTAAACTAGAGAAGAGAAAATGATATTAAGAAAATCATAAGGAAGAGAAACTATATTTACTAGTCATTAAATGGAAGTGAATCATGATAAAAATCTTCATCCTCATCGTCTTCATGTTGAGTAGGTTGAGGAGGAGGAGGAATGTATATATACACAAGCTAGACACCTGAGGCTAATTCTTCTTCTAAACCAGTCTCTGTCAGTTCCCCATTCCCCATTCTCTTTAGTCTTGCAGTTGGTTTATGTCTTGTATATCCTTCGAGGGCCACTGGAGCCGAGCCTCCTTGGGGTCACCTTCTTCAACTGCCCTGGTTCCTAGTCTTCTCCTTCTCTGAGCTCCTGGAGCTCTCTATTCCTTTGCAGTTCATTCAGTACACATCAGTGCAACCTGGTTTTGCTGTTCATCATTTCATGTGTATAGAGGGAGCCACTGATGCTAGTGCCAAATCCTTTGAACGATCAGCACTTAGTGCTCCGAATCCCTCCCAGCTCCTGGGATGCTTGCTACTGTTGAAGAGAATTACTCAAGTCACTGTATGTCACTCATTCTCCCATCCTCGGAGAGCTGCAATTTTCTCATCTGCATAACAGAGATTTTATCACCTACCTCATGGGTGGTGTTTTAGCCATTAACGAGAATAAGTTGTGAAAAAAGTTTTTTAACTTCAGCATTGCTATATCATTGTTATTTATTTGTGGTGCATTTTAAACAGGACTTAGTGTACTGAAATGTGGTTTGCACTCAGCTTTTTGGGAACATTCCTCCAGTGGATGGTTAGGAGGGAATCTGTCCAGCTTGGGCCTTAGGCAGGGCCCCACCTGCTGCCACTGGACTTGTAGAACTAATACTGGAGACAGCCCTTTCTGGGTACACTTGCTTGATCATCTGGCTCAAGCTGGGGTACTCAGATTTTCTCCCTTAAATTTAGGATTGAGCTACTGAAATGTTAGTTATTCTTTGCTGTAGATGGAATGTTTGTGTCTTCCCAAAATACATATGTTGAAACCAAATCCCCAGTGTGATGGTATCAGGAGGTGGGACCTTTGGGAGATGATTAGGTCATGAGGGTGGAGCCCTCATGAATGGGATTAGTTTCTTTACAACAGAGACCTCAGACAGCTCCCTTGTGCTGTCTGCCATGATGACACTGTGAGAAGATGGTTGTCTATCTATCAGGAGCTGTCTACGAACCTCACAGGACACCTGATCAGCTGGCACCTGTATTTTGGACTTCTAGTCTCCAGAGCCATGAGAAATACATTTCTGTTTGTTTCTGAGCTGCCCAGTCTGTGGTATTCTGGTATAGCAGCCTGAATGGACTAAGAAATTCTCTATTAGGTGCTTGAAGTGGAAAGTAATACAAACTTTAAGCCATCTTTGGACAAATCTACACCGTAGTATAGACAGCAGCTTTGAGAGAGTGAGAGTGAGGTAGATGTTAAATGAACAGCTGGGAGAAGACACTTCCATAACCCTGTAGAGATGGAGATAACATCCTCAGTCCCAACTTTCTGTTTCTGGTTCTTGCTTTGCAGGAGCCCCAGCTGTTCATCGTGCTACTAGGTTCCAGCAGATGCTATTATTCTATGTGTTACCAAATTTTGCCTAAGCTATTTTGCGTATTTTCTATATATATGTATTTTTTAACTAAAAGCACCTCAGTGAAGGCAACCAATAATGTTAGGTGCACCTGTCCTGTATTTTCTGATCAAGCCAGTTATTCTAAACTTGAAAACAATAATGAATTTCAGAGCAGTAATATAAGACTATTTTATGAGACAAATGCCTTTTTATTACCAAAATGCCCTAAAGGACCAAAAAAAAAAAAAAAAAAACCTGTCACAATATGTTTTCCCAGAAATTTCTTTTCTGCGTTTGAAATGTCAAGGGAGTGTATTTCGTTTTTCAAAACATACTTCTGCATTTTATAAGCACTAGGGATTAGTGCTTATAAAATACAGCAATGCAAGCCTGTTCCAAGAAGTGGGTGGGGCCTGGGGCAGGTCACACTCTGCTTTTCCATGTCCAAGTCCAAAATCTGCTTTTAGTTTTCGTGCTCTTGACCTATTTATAATCCTTGCCACTATCTATTAATTGCTTTCATTCATTTACTTATTCATTCATTCATTTATTCATTCATTCATATGGGCTACCTTCACATGAAAATCTTTTCATTCAAACAAAAGGTCTTTTTTTCCATTACCAGACTTTTTTCTTCCTTTTTGTATTGACCCATAATATTGTACATATTTATGAGCACATGTGATATTTTGATACATGCATATAATATGTAATTATACATGCATATAATATGTAATGTGTAGTGACCAAATCAGGATCTCCATCACGTCAATCATTTAACAAATGTATTGTGAACATTTCACATTTTCTCTTCTAGCTATTTTGAACTATACAATAAATTATTGTTAACTATAGTCACATTAAAGTGATTATAGTTGTAGTAAATTAGTTCTATTATTCTACCAAACAATATAACTTATTTTTTCTATCTAAATGTGTGTATCTCTTAACCAACCTGTCTTTGTCCCCACTCCCCCACCTCCCCATTCCACTGGTAACCACCATTCCACTGTCTACCTCCATGAGACCCACTGTTTTAGTGCCCACATATGAATGAAAACGTGATATTTGTCTTTCTGTGCCTGGATTATTTCACTTAACATAACGCCAAATCGTCTTTTTATCTCAATGGATTCTCCTTTGCTGAATTCTTAAATGTAGGTTTTCTTTCTTTTTTTTTTTAATTCTCTTTTTCTCCCTGGTCCTCTCCTAGGAGAAGAGGGAACAAATCACGTTGTTCCCATGCTCAGGAATTTTAAAATGACTCATTGTAGCCTACAAGTAGAAATCTAAACTGTTTACCATGGAATTCAAGGCCCCTCAAGGTCTTCAGCATGGGGTTTTCTACTTTCCAACCACATTTTCTACTCCACACACCCTCTGCCCCCCACGCTGGGTTGTGTGCCTGCCTGGAGCCTGCCCCTGTTGTCATGTCACACCTTCTCTTGTCCTCTCTTGTCTTCCTGGATTGGCTTTCCCCTTCTCTTTGCCCATGACAATACTCTGGGAAACCTGGTCCTCTCTGTTGGATTTAATGGTACTCCTTGTGGCCTTCCCCATTTCCATGCTTGCACTACAAACATGGTCTTCGTTTCTTTCTGCCTCGTATTAGAGCTGCTTGTCACTGCCACCTTCCTTGTTAGGTTGTTAGTTCTTACTTAGGAAAGGCGGTACCTCTTATTTTTATCTTCCCCTCGTCTGCCCATTGCTTTGTAAGTGTGTTCAATACACAGTTGCTGAATGTTGAGGACGTTGAGTGTAGTGGTTAAGAGATCTGGACCCTGAAATCAGACTATAAAGGATTGGAAGCCAGCTCTATTCTGCACTCAGTGTGTGATCTCAAAAGCTATGCATCTGTGATATGAGAAGAATAATAACTCAATAACTGATGTCCTAGGCTGTTGGGGGATTAAATGAGATAATAGAAGATGTAGTACAGTGCCTGACACATAAACAATGCGCTGTGTTTGCTCTTATTCTAAATTAACCTAAGTGCTTAGAGCATTCTTAAAAACTAAGTTCCGGCCGGGAGTGGTGGCTCATGCCTGTAATCCCAACACTTTTGGAGGATGAGGCCAGCGGATCATGAGGTCAGGAGATCAAGAACAGCCTGGCCAACATGGTGAAACCCTGTCTCTACTAAAAATACAAAAAAAATCAGTGGGGTGTGGTGGTATGCACCTGTAGTCCCGGCTACTCGTAAGGCTGAGGCAGGGGAATCGCTTGAACCTGGGAGGTGGAGATTGGGAGGCGAAGATTGCAGTGAGCCGAAATTGCGCCACTGCACTCCAGCCTGGTGACAAAGCGAGACTCCATCTAAAACAAAGACAAAAACAAACCAAAATGCAACAAACAACAAACAAAAGAGCAAAAAAACCACTAAGTCACAAAGTATTTGTACCCAGGGGAGTTTACATAGAGGGGAAGAGTATTTTCTATTTCTTTTACCTTGGAGAGGGCTTGGGTGCTTATAGACTGATTTCCACCTGTCATATATGCACTTTTATTTTTTCAGGATCTGTCTATACCAGCTATTTCTGTCCTGCTCATTTCCTCCTTGAGTCAGAGCCCATCCATTATTAGTTACAGACGTTCTTAAACTTGAATGAGCAGCAGGATTCCTTGAGGGGGCGGGGACTGCTAAAGCACAGATGGCTGGATCCTGCCCCAGAGTTTCTGACTCTATAGGTCTGGGCGGGCGCTTGAGAATTTGCATTCTGAACAGGTTCCCAATGATACTGGTGCTGCTGATCCAGCGACCCCACTTTGAGAACCACTGCACTCTCAGGACTCAGCTCCCCAACCCAACAGCCTTTTTTGTAGTCTTTTAGGGTAGGGTACCCAGTAGAGGAAAGGTCAGCAGATCCTTTGATCCCCAGACTTGACTAAATGATTCTGTTAATAATTTGTAGGTTATTAACTTGTCAATCTCTAAACTTCCTTAAATTATTCAAGTTGACATCTCAGGTGGAAATATTTCAATGTCACATTAGACAGGTGCTGAGTTGAGGATTCTCAGGTTACTATCCTCATTAACTTGATGCTGTGATGTTGCCTCTGTCGGCCAGGTTAGCAAGCCAAAGGTGTGTCCTCCTGGTGTAGATGTTGGCTGCCCCTACTATAGTGTGGTCCTTGCTTGGTCGCTGATGTCAGCTCCTCTGCCAGGAAGGAGCTGTCTCTTTTGCCAGGCAGATTGGCAGGAGAGATGGAACATGAGCCAGGAGAGGGTGGAAGCACATCCCTGCACTCTATAAAAAACACATCCCTGCACTCTATAAAAAACATGCTCCCAGCTAGGCGTGGTGGCTCACGCCTGTAATCCCAGCACTTTGGGAGGCCGAGGTGAGTGGATCATAAGGTCAGGAGATCGAGATCATCTTGGCTAACACGGTGAAACCCCGTCTCTACTAAAAATACAAAAAATTAGCTGGGCATGGTGGAGGGTGCCTGTAGTCCCAGCTACTCGGGAGGCTGAGGCAGGAGAATGGTATGAACCTGGGAGGCGGATCTTGCAGTGAGCCGAGATCACGCCACTGCACTCCAGCCAGGATAGAGTGAGACTCCGTCTCAAAAAAAAAAAAAAAAAAACACGCTCCCAGAGATTGCACCATTGTACTCCAGCCTGGGTGACACAGCGAGACTTCATCTCAAATAAATAAATAAATAAATAAATAAATAAATAAATAAGTAAAAACAAAACACTCCCTCTGGGATGGACACAGCACCCCTGAACATTGCCTGCCTTTTGGAATACAGGTGCCTGCCTTTTGGGGTACAGGACTTCTTAAACCTGAGATTATTTTCATAGTATGTGCATGGGGTGTGAGAGGGAGCTGGGAGATGACATTAGCTTGTTTAATCATCACAGCAGCCTCTGTGAAAGTATTTACTACTGTCTTCATTGCATAGATGAGGAAACTGGGGCCTGTTGAAACGATGTTCACTAACATCTCCAGGTTCTCACAGTGTGTTAGTGTCAGAGCCGGTGTGTGAGTCCGTTCTCACATTGCTACAAAGAAACACCTGAGGCTCAGTAATTTGTAATTAAAAAAAGGAGGTTTAATTGGCTCACAATTCTGCAGGCTGTACAGGAAGCTCAGCTTCTGGGGATGTCTCAGGAAATCTACAACCATGGTGGAAGGTGAAGGGGGAGCAGGCATGTCACATGGCGAAAGCAGGAACAAGACAGAGTGAGATGCCACACTTTTAAATAGCAAGATCTTGCAAGAAGTCACTCACTACCACGAAGACAGCACTCAGGGGATGATGCTAAGTCATTCATGAGAAATCTACTCCCACAGTCCAATTACCTCCCACCAGGCCCCACATCCAATATTGGGGATTACAATTCAACATGAGATTTGGGTGGGAACACACTTCCAAACTATATCACCTGGGTTATAATTATAACTAATTGGGCCCCAGCTACTGGGCAATGGAGCTACGGAAGTAATAGCCTTGTGTCTTCATGGCTGAGACTCTGTATCAGACAGCTTGTGGCTTCCTTCATTCATTTATACATTTATTAAGTACCTACTATATGCACATCATCATGTAAAGCATTCTGGGGAATAAGAATATGAATCAGCCAAAAATGTTACCTTGAGAAATTAGTCTAGTCTTTTTCAAACAAAACATCTTGCATATTTATTACTCAACCTACCAATTAATGGAGAACCATAAAACAATAAAAATCAATATTTTCTCCATAAAACATGTCCAACTATTCATAGTAGTGACTTTTTCAGTTTGATAAGGTAAGAACGTAGTGACCTCAATGCAGTGTAAATATATGAACCACCACATATGTGATTCCTTATAACTCAGCTTGGTTCTTTTCCAATGTCTCCTCTTGGAGTTAAACCCGATTTTATTACCGGTTTTCATTTAAACTCATTAATGATGAATTCAAGTGAGCAATGAATCATAACATGACAGAATGGAAATATTGGCTATCACTGTTATTTGATAGACGAACAAATAATAGAATAAGGAAGTAAAGAGGTTGGAGTAATGGCAAATCCAGGATTTAGTATAGCATAATGCTGCTACCATCATTAAATTTCATTACAAAGGGTCATAATTGAGAAATTCTAGTAAAAACAGTTGTAAGGTAAGACGATTTTGGATGTAAATAATCCCAAATCAATTGACTTAAAACAAAGGACACTGAGCGTCAAAAGTCCCTGGATGTCCAGAGAAAGGGCATGGCTCAGCAGTGGCTCTGTAATTTGGTCAGGTGCCAGGTTCCTGTGTCCTCTCCCTGTGCACTCGTTAGGTTGGGCTTCATCCCAGGGTTGCTTCCCAGCCAGGATTCAAGATGACAACAAGTAACAACAAACATCACATCCGGATGTGACAAGGTCTGGTTGGGAAGAGGAGCTGTTTTCCCCTGTGGCCCTTTCTGTGAGCAGGGTATACTTTTCCAAGAAGTTCCACAGCAGACGCTCCCTCAAGTCTCAGCTGGCCATTCCTAAACCACTTCCTGATAAGCGCTTCCCAGGTTTGGCTTAGATCAATCATAATTTACCTGAGTCTCAGAGCAAAACTTGGGCTCTGCCAACATGAAAGGGGCAAGAGGCTGTTGCAGGCAATAAATGTGTCTGCCTGAGTGCTATAAAATGTAGGCTGCCCCAGAGAGGTATATTGTAAAATGACATGTACAGTAAGTGGCCCTGAGGGTAAGCCCTTTGTGCATTTCTTACTTTGAATGAGAATAGCAAGTGAAGTATATTGCCTTTCTTTGCCTTGTAAATCACTATGATAGGCATGTACGATCTTCTGCATATAGCTGACAGTAGGCTTTCACTGATCCATTTGAATATATGCCCACCAACTTGATGGAATTCATTTCTGTTCAAACGAAAATTTAAAAGATGTTGGCTGGGCGCGGTGGCTCACGCCTGTAATCCCAGCACTTTGGGAGGCCAAGGCAGTGGATCACAAGGTCACGAGATCAAGACCAACCTGGCTAACACAGTGAAACCCCGTCTCTACTAAAAATACAAAAAATTAGCCTGGCCTGGTGGAAGGCGCCTGTAGTCCCAGCTACTCGGGAGGCTGAGGCAGGAGAATGGCGTGAACCCGGGAGGCGGAGCTTGCAGTGAGCCGAAATCGTACCACTACACTCCAGCCTGGGTGACAGAGGGAGACTCTGTCTCAAAAAAAAAAAAAAAAAAAAATTTAAAGATGTTAACAGGATCTGTGGTCATATTTTCAGTAATTATGTCAAAAGCTATTTCTCTCAGGTGGATTTTCAACATGGGGGATTGTATGAACGCTGGGAATTATATATGTGATAATATGATTCAGTAGAAGGTGCAATGTCCCCACATTCAAACCGTAACAGTACCTATATGGTTAAAAAAAAACACTAGTCTGTGGCTGCATTGCTTGTGGTTAATATGGCATCATCATTCCCATCCCATCTGAGTTCGGGGATCATTTCCCTACTTGGGTTAGGATTGGCCAATGAGAAAACTCATGAGATTTGGAAGGTAAAGCACATCAGAGGCCATCACCCTTGGGAAGTGGTAAGGGTCAAACATGTAGGTTCTCAGATCTTTTCAAAAGCTCCAACTCTATGGACACAACAGTTGTGCCACCCTTTCCAGGAAGCTTTGTAGATGTAGTGGAACCCACCACTGTCAACTACTCTGAGTTTTGGTGGCACCTTTCCCGGCATCCCCTCCTGCTGTTCTTGCAGTGGGCATGAAGGCCTCAATTCTGTCTTAAATGCTTCACACCCAGAATGCAGAGAATGGCTACTGCTTTCTGCATCAAACCCTGACAGGTCAGAGCCTCTTGCATTTCTCTTTTCAAATCCATCCCTCAGTGTGTGGGGTGGGGGTGGTGATCGGGGGTTGGAGGGTTAGGGGAGTTGGGTGGGGGAGGCACACACACACACACACAGACATATACATTTGGTTAACTCACTTCCTTTCCCAGAGTTAACTACTATTCACAGTTTGGTGTGTATCATTCCATTTATAAACACACAAATATCTTGCATACATAGTATTTAACAAAAATAATACAAATGAGATGGTACAATATGTATCATTTAGCAGTATTTTTTCCTTTTATAGATCTTAAATTTATTTTTATGACATAGATACTGTATTATTTTTAAGAATTTCATAGTATTCTTTTATATGACTATAATACAATCTGTTTAACCATTCTCATATTGATTAGCAGGTAGGTTGTTTCCAGTATTTTGCTACCATTAATAGTGCTGCAATGAACATGGTTGTAAGGTTATCTGTGTGTTTGTGGGAAGTGTTTCTGTAGGACACACCCTAGAGGTGCAATTGCTGTTACTGAGGGCACATATATTCAATATTTTGATACACATTGCAAATTTCCCTCTAAAAACTGTGGCAGTTTTTATCCCATCAACATTATATCTTGATTAGTAATTCCTTATTTGCTGTGTAAAATGTCAAAATAAAGGGTCCCTTGTCACTTCTCGTAACTCCATAACCTTTTCTGATTTACATTTTGTATCACTTTATCTGTACAACTTTCAGGATAGATGTGAATTTAAGGGTCAAAAATGTTGGGACAAAGAGTTATGAGGGGTAAATAGACAAAGAAAATTTGGTTACCTAATTTCCAGTCTTAGGTACTAAATATGTCATTTTAATTCAGCACTTTGCCTATAATTCTTTCAATAAGGGATTTAGAAATAATTATTAGCAGCTTAGTATTAGGGTGAGCCACATAAAATTATTGTTTTTGAAAATTAAAGATGGTCCTATATTCACAATTTCATATGGTTCATCCCAATACATACACAATACAGGAAATTCTGTACACATCGATTTAGCAAACATTTATCGCTAGAATTATTGTATGTCTATTATGTACAAGGCAATGCACAGGATTCAAAAAAATATTGGCGGTAATATTGAGCTTAAGGAATTCATGATGATGCACGTGAATGACTGCGTCTTTATGGTTTGAGATGTGTTTCTCCTTTCTTTCCACAAAATCATAGCACTCTGAGGCAGACATCCAATCTGTCACTTCTTTTGTCTCATCTAGTAGAACATATTGCACATAGTAGGTCTCACAGATTTAGGCACTTTTGTGGTTTATATTCTGGTAGAAGAAAGACAACATATAAGTAAACAAAATAATATATACCTGTCAGGAAGAGCTATACCCCATAGAGAGTGGCTGGAATTAACCTGCCACTACTCACAGGTGCCAAAAGTAGACACAGAGTTGCACCAATCACCCATACCCCAAGTGCATGAAGTGAGGCCACATGGGCCTAGCTGGATAGTACACATGCAGTGGGTTGCACCCAACCACAGGAGTGCAGGGTCAAAGGTTTTGTGTCTTGGGAGGTGAGCAGCCAACGAGACAGCTCCCCTCCTCTGAGGAAGCAAGCAGTTACACAGTAGTCACTGTGTGGTTGTGGTCATCTTGACCTGTTGAGCTTCATGCCTTTGACAAACTTATCAGTAGACTCAACACAGCCAAAGAAAGCATCATAGAACTTAAAGAGAGATAATTAGAAATTACATTGATTAAAAGACAAATGAAAAGAGTTATAAGAACAGGACAGAGAAACCAAGAGCTGTGGGACGATATCAACTGATGTAATGCACATGTATTGGAATTCCAGAAGGAAAAAATAGAGAGGAAGGGGCAAAGAAATATTTGAAGAAGCAATTGCTGATAATTTTTCAAAATTAATGACAGATACCAAACCACATAACCAAGAAACTCAGAGAATGCCAAGCAAGATAAATATAACATGAAATAAAATAAAACAAAAAACCAACTAAAATAACAACAACAAAAACCTACTAAAAACCTATGCATCTACATATGTCATATTTAAATTTCTCACAAGACAAAAAGAAGATTCTGAAGGCAAGAAGAGAAAAAAAGACACATTACATACCAGGAAACAAATGTAAGAATTACATTTGTTTATATATTGTTATTGAATTATACTATCAGAAGTTATGTAAGCCAGAAGTTATCTTTGACGTGGTTAAAGAAAAAAAAATCTGTCAACCCAGAATTGTACATATAAATAAAATACCTTTCAAAAATGAAGAAGAGGCTGGGCACGGTGAGTCGCACCTGTAATTCCAGCACTTCAGGAGGCTGAGGTGGGCAGATCACTTGAGGTCAGGAATTCGAGACCAGCCTGGCCAATATGGTGAAACCCTGTCTCTACTAAAAATACAAAAATCAGCCAGGCGTGTTTGCGCGTGTCTGTATTTTCAGCTACTCAGGAGGCTGAGGCACAAGAATCACCTGAACCCAGGTGACAGAGGTTGCAGTGAGCCAAGATTGCGCCATTGCATTCCAGCCTGGGTGACAGAGCGAGGCTCTGTCCCCTCCCTTGCAAAAGAGAGAAGAAGAATAAAGTCATTTTTTTTAGGCAAACAAAAATTGAGAATGGATTGTCGACAGATCTACACTAAAGGAAATGTTAAAGAAAGTCTTGAGGCAAGAAAAAATATGGTGCAAGACAGAAACTTGGATCTTCACAAAAATTAAGGAAAACTGGAAATAGAATAAATGAAGTTAAAATAATTTTTCCTATTTTTAATTTTTCTAAAAGAGAACTATCTAGAGCAAAAACAGTAACAATAAATTATATGTTTATAGAATGTATACAAGCAAAACATATGACAAAAATAGCACAAAAGATGAGAGGGAAAATTGTATAGAGTCCACCTTCAGTATCCTTAGAAAATTGGTTCCAAGACCCTTGGGGATACCAAAATCCACTGATGCTCATGTCTCTTATATAAAATGGCATAGTATTTGCATATAACCTATGCATATCTTTCTATATGCCTTAAATTATCTGTGGATTATTATAATGAATACAGTGTAAATGCTGTGTAACTTGTTCTACTGTATTTTTTGAATCATTTTTATTGTTATATTGCTATTTTTTATTATTATCAGTTTAAATATTTTCCATTTGTAGTTGGTTGAATCCAGGGCTGACTGTGTTATTGTAAGATCTTTATATTACAAGCAAAGTAACATCATATTATTCAAAGATAAACTGTGATTATTAAAGGTGTACACTGTAAACACTAGGGCAACCACCAAAATTTTGGAAAAACTGTTTTGTCCTTTCATCTTGGCCACTGACATGCCATGCAGACTGAGGAAGATTTGGAATCTTTGGGGCCACGTGAGTCTCTTGCTGCATCGACAAGCACTTAAATTACCTGGGGGGCCAGGATCCTGCTGGGATCATGCATCACCACAAGATCAACTTCCACAAATATCACCCAGGTTCCTTTCGGAAAGTTGGTATAAGGTATTACCACTTGAAAAGGAACTAGAGCTTTGCCCGAATGATTGCCTTACTGTAAACTTTGATAAATTGTGGAACTTGGTCAGTGAGAGGACACGGGTAAATGCTGCCAAAACCAAGACAGGAATTGGTCCCATCATTGATGTGGTGTGGCCAGGCTTCTACAAAGTTCCAGGTAAGGGAAGACTCCTAAAGCAGACTGTCATCATGAAGGTCAAATGCTTCAGCAGATTTGCTGAGGAGAAGATTAGGGGTGTGAGTGTGGCAGGCCTTGTAGCTTGAAGACACATGGAAGGAGAGTCATTAAATGCTAACAAATGCTTTTCAAATAAAATAATAGATATGAATAATGACTCCATAGTGAAGATAAAATGGATAATAAAAAATCCCCAATTAATCTGAAACAGCAGGAAATGAGGAAAAAAAAACAAAGAATAAATAGAAAACAAGTAGAAACATGATCATTTTAATCCAAGTGTATCAATAATCACATTATATGTAAATAGTTTAAATGCACCAATTTAAAGACAGTGAGTATCAGATTGGATGAAAATGTAAGACTGAAGTTTATGCTGCTTAAAAGAGACCGATTTCAAATACTAAGGTATGATGGGTTAAATGTAAAAGGTTGAAAATATATATGGTGCAAATATTAACCAAAAAAGCTGGAATATCAGAAAAAGTAGACTTTTGAACAAAAATATTGTCAGAAAGAAAGAGAGACATTACTTAGTGATGAAAGGGTCGAGTCTTCAAGAACACGTGGCAAATCTAGAGGTGTAGGCACTGAACTAGAGAGCTTCAAAATACATGGAACAAAAACTGCTAGAAATGAAAAGAAAAATAGACAAATCTACAATTATGGTTGGAGACTTAAAAATCCTCCATCAGGAACTCATAGAACAAGTAGGTGGAAAATCAGTACAGATAATGAAGACCTCCACAACACTTTCAATTGCCTTGACCTAGCTGACGTTTATAGACCACTCCACCTGATAGCAGAATACATATTTTTTTCCATGTGCATATTGACATTTACCAGGATAGATCACATTCTGGGCCTTAAGAAAACCTTAACACATTAAAAAAATAGAAATCATACAAAGAGTATTTCATGTTATAATTAAAGTAGAATTCAATAACAGAAAATATTCTTGAAAATTCTGAAATATTTAGAAACTAAACATCATGTTTCTAAATAACTCATGAGCCAAAGATGACATCTCAAAGGAAATTTTTAAATGTTTTAAACCGAATTAAAATAAAAAGATATTTTTATCAAATGTGTATGATGCAGTTACAGCAATGCTTATTGAGAGTTTTATAACATGAAATGCTTATATTGGAAAATAAATGTCTCAGATTGATCATCAAACCTCCATACTTAGAAACTACAGAAAGAAGAGCAAGTTAAAGCCTAAAACAAGCAGAAGTAGGAAAATAATAGTTATAAGTTAAAATCAATAAAATTGAAAACAGAAAAACAATAGAGAAAATAAAACACAAAAGCTGGTGATATGGCTTGGCTCTGTGTTCCCACCCAAATCTCATGTTGAATTGTAATCTTCAGTGTTGGAAGAGGAGCCTGGTGGGAGGTGACTGAATCATGGGGGCAGACTTCCCGCTTGCTGTCCTCGTGATGGGGTTCTCATGAGATCTGGTTTTTTGAAAGTGTGTAGCCCTTCCCCCTTTGCGCTCTCTCTCTTCTGCCAGCAATGTGAAGATGTGCTTGCTTCCTACTTTGCTTTCTGCCATGATTGTAAGTTTGCCGAGTTTTCCCAGCCATGGTTTCTGTACAGCCTGTGGAACTGTGAGTCAATTAAACCTCTTTTCTTTATAAACTACCCAGTCTCAGGTTGTTCTTTATAATGGACTAATACAGCTGGTTCTTTGAAAAGACAAATAGCACTGATTCTGAGATGCACAGAAAACAGAAATTATCAACATCAGGAATGAAAGGGGGCACATTACTACAGACATTAAAAGGTACTAACACTATATGAACAACACTGTGTCTATAACCTCTATAATTTAGATGAAGAGGAGCAATTTCTTGAACGACACAAACCTCAGGAAGAAATATATAAGCGAGTGAAGAAGAAATATAATTTGAATTATATTTCAATATCTCTTAAAAAATTGAATTTGTATTTAAAAACCTTCCAACAAATACAATCCCAGGCCCAGATGGTTTCCCTGGTGAATTCTACCACCATTTAAGGAAAAAAATACAGTCAGTTCTAACACAACCCTTTCCAGAAAACAGAAGTATACTTCCCAACTAGTTTTATGAGACCAGTATTTACCCTAATTACAAAACCAGTCAAAAACATTATAGGAAAACTAGGGACAAATATCCCTCATTATCATAGATGCAACAATCCTTAACAAAATATTAGGAATTTGAATCCAGCAACATATAGAAATACTGCATCACGGTCAAAGCAGGGTTTATCCCAGGAATACAAGGCTGATTCAGCCATTCCAAATTGATCAATATTATTCACCATGTTAACAGACTAAAAAAAAATGCGTTAATCATCTCAATGAATGCAGGAAAAGGATTTGATGAAATTCAACTTACTTCAGTTCAAAATTCAATTCAATGAGTGAATTCAATTTATTCATTCATGATAAAAATAAAACTGCAAAAGCTAAAAATAGAAGATAATTCCCTTAACCTGAGAAAGGATATCTATGAAGCACAAATAGCTAACCCTATGCTAAACAGTGAAAGGTTGAATGATTTATTTCTCTCCCTCCCAGAATTTGATCACAATCTGTCATTGTTTGATGTATTATAGTTTGTTTATCTATTCATAGATTGAAGGACATCTGGATTACTTCAGAGATTGGTAATTATAAATAAAACTGTTATGACTATTCATATATTGCAGGTTTTTGTGTAAACATACATTTTTGTTTTTCCTAGGTACATACCTAGAAATGGGATTGCTGGGTCACATGGTAAGTATGTGTTTAATCTCATAAAAAAACTGATAATATATTTTCTACAATGATTTAACTATTTTGCATTATATCAGCAAGATAAGAGAGCACCAGTTTCAGTTCCTATATCTTTGCCAACTCTTCAGATTGTTGGTGTATTTTTCTAATAGATAGATATGTTTCTATCTAGTAGACATGTCTGGTATCTTATTGTGGTTTAAATTTGCACTTCCCAAATGACTAATACTGTTGAGGATTTTTTCATATGCTTGTCACCTGTATATCTTCTTCGTTAAAGATTCTATTCACATTTTTTGCCCAATTTTTAAAAGCTGATTTTATTTCTTATTGCTGAATTTTAGGAACTCTTTATATAGTCTTGGTGGATGACAGAATCACAGAAATGTGATTTGAAAATATTTTCTTTTAGTTTGTGTCTTGTTTCATTCTCTAAATTGTATCTTTTGCAGAGCAAAAGTTCCACATTGTAATAAAGTCTAATTTATCAATGTTTTCTTTTACGAGTCATAGTTTGAAGTTGCATATAAAAACTCTTCACCTAAATCAAGGTCATGAAAATTTTCTACTGTGCTTTCTTATAGAAGGTTTGTAGTTTTAGCATTTTTTTTCCAGTCTGTTTTGAGTTAATTTATGCATAAGGTGTGAAGTATGGATTGAGATTTATGTTTTTGTATAGGATTGTTCAATTATTCCAGTGTCATTTATTGAAAAGACTGTCATTTCTCCATGGAATTGCCTTTTCCAGCCTTGTCACAAATCATTTGTCTACTTTTGTGTGTACCTCTGTTGTGTTCTGTTGATTTGTCTGTCCTTTCACCAATGCCACACTGTCTTGACTGCTGAAGCTTTAGAGCAAACTTGTCCAACCCACAGCCCGCAGGCCACATGCGGCCCAAGATGGATTTGAATGCAGCCCAATACAAATCCATAAACTTTCTTAAAATATGAGAATGAGATTTTTGCAAGAAATTTTTTTCTTTTTAGCTTATCAGCTATCATTAGTGTTAGTGTATTTTCTGTGTGGCCCAAGACAATTCTTCTTCCAATATGGCCCAGGGAAACGAAAAGATTCGATACCCCTGCTTTAGAGTAAATCTTGATATCATGTAGGGTGAGTCCTCTGATCACTTTTTTTTCCTTTTCAAAAAGTTGTTTCTGGCTATTTTATTGGCCTTATGTATATTTTAGAATCAGGTTATTTATATCTGTAAAACAGCCTGCTGGAAGATTGACTGGGACTGTGTGGAACCTATAGATTAATTTGGGAAGAACTGACATTTTAATAATATTGAGTCTTCCAATCCATGAACACAATGTATTTCTTTTTGGACAGTATTAGTAGCCTCTATAGCATCTGTTGGTTAAAACATAGGTGAGTGACATAGCTTTCTCCTTTTTAACCTCTCTACCCTGTTTATGCTACAATGTCATCAAGTCTCAGAACAAATTTTACTACATGAACAATAATTATCAAGTAGGCCCAAGAACACACTAACATGGTTTTTGAGTCTACTATGGTAGGCTCTCTAATATATATTACCACTGTCTCTGCTGGTTTAAGATGAAGATAGTTGAAAGTTCCTGGTAGCCTCCAGGGTGAGGGTTTTGATTTGACTCTTTCAGCTGCTAATTAACCATCCCTTTTGAAGCGTGTAGGCCTGATTAGGGTGGTGATTCACATACAGCATCTTCCAACATTCATGAATGATTGTTTAGATGGCAGAGTTGTGGAGCAGAGGTGTGGCATTGATGAGAATGCTTCTGGCTGAGGACGGACCCCATGGAGCACACCTGACCAAGGGCCCGGCTGCTGCACTTGAAACCCGTAAGTGCTCTTCCTTTGAGGCCACACCTGCCCCAGGCTGCTTAGAGCCAGTGACCGAGTGTGGCAGGGATACCAAAGCAGATGTGATCCTGAGAGGCATGGGGCCCCTTTGCTGGCTGACTTTAGCTCAAGGACTCCCCAGCATGTCCTGCAAGTTCCGTGTGCAGCAGCCTAAGGTGCTTGCACCCAGTCTTCCGTCCCTTTCTCCTTTGGGCGAGGTCACACTTGCACTGTGCTGAAATGGCTCTCCCCCTCCCTCCCCACTTCTTTTCTACCCAAGCACTTTTCCTAATGAAATCCTCGCTCATTTAACCCCATCTTGACGCCTGCTTTTTAGAATATGCCCACTAACAAAGCGTCACAGGCAGGGTTTTTTGTTTGTTTTGTTTTTTTGAGGCAGAGTCTTGCTCTGTCACCCACGCTGGAGTGCAGTGGTGAGATCTCGGCTCGCTGCAACCTCCACCTCCTGGGTTCAAGTGATTCTCGTGCAGCCTCCCGAATAGCTGGGATTACAGGCGCACGCCACCATGCCTGGCTAATTTTTGTATTTTTAGTAGAGACGCGGTTTCACCACGTCGGCCAGTCTGGTCTCAAACCCCTGACCTCAAGTGAACCTCCACCTCGGCCTCCCAAAGTGCTGGGATTACAGGTGTGAGCCACCGCCCGGCCAAAACTATTTTGTAAAGGCGGGGTCTGGGCCTGGTGATGATTTCAAAGGGGCATGTGCAAAGATTTTCACAAAAGTTTTTAATTTTATTTTTAGGAGACCATCCTTCCAATCACAACCCTGATTCAGTAAAATGGTCAGACAACGACAGAGGTGTGCCCCGACAATTTCGCAGTAAGCCCCAGGACCTGGGGCGCGTTTTGAAGCCAATGGCCGTGAAGGGGAAGGAGCGACTCCATTTGGGAGGAAGAATCTCAAAAGCGCCCTGGTGATGCCTCTGGGTGGCAGGGGCGGTCCTGGCAGATTGGTTGATGTGGTCTGCGCAGCCTGCAGCCCTTGGCCTCCCTTTCCTTGACTTCCCCGTGGGTGCGACCAACGTGAGGCGCGGGTCCTGGGTGGGCGCAGAGAATGTCCAGGAGTTTGTTTACCTTCCTCCCTGCTCCCTGCTTGGCTCGCGCGGTCCTGCCGCTCTTCCTAGCTCAGGGCAGCTGGCCTCTCCCACGCAAGGCACGGAGGAGAGCTTTGTCTGCACTCCAGTACCGCATTCTTGCGTCTTTCAGGCCTGGCAAGGTCGCCGCTTCCTACAGTACCTAGCCCCTGGGTGCTTTCTGCTGAGTTCCCTCCTTCTGCCCAGCTCCCACCTCTGCCGATAGCCCCTTTAGTAAACTTTCAGCAAAACTCCTTGAAGGTTATTAAGAAGATGGAATAGGATAAGGATTGCAAAGTCACCTGGGCGGTGTGGAGCCGCACGTGGATGTGGCATTGCTTTATGATCTGTTTACTGAATTACAGTTCCTAGTCTGTGAGGGGCCTCCAGGTAACTCATGAAAAACCTGAAGCTCCCAGAGGGCTCTATTAATCTCCAGCCCCCGCCACCCCACCCCATTTTTTTAAATTACTCCGCATTCAGTGCTATTTTAATCACCTCACACTGTTTTAGGTGGTATAAAATCAGAATATTAACCAAATTGAAATGTCTGAGAATAGAAATAAGGGATGTAATTCCTAATTTCTCCCTGGTAATGGCCTCTCATTGGTATTTCTCCTACTGCAGGCTTCCTTTTAAGACTCATGGCTTCAACTCCCAGCCTCCTGTAGTTCTTCTTTTATCCTGTTTTAAAATACAAGATGAATGTTGCCTGAGGTCTCATGTTTTCTTGGAGGGTCATATTTGATCTACTGTACATAGTTGTATATTCTTACTAATGGACACTGAAATATTTGTATCAGCAGGGTCCTGCCAGGTGACTTCTCTTAGAAAATGCTGCCTTTGTTGTTTTTGCTAAAAATGATTGGCCTGTCTGCACCGAATTCATTGGGACTGCACTTTTTCTACAACTAACCATTTCAAAGAAAAAGAAATGATAAATTCATACTTGTAACAGTTAAATCAAGGCTACCAGTATTGCTTGTAAACCAAATAAATCAAGTCACTTTAAAAGAGCACTTCATGGCCGGGCACTGTGGCTCATGCCTGTAATCCCAGCACTTTGGGAGGCCAAGACAGGCGGATCACAAAGTCAAGAGATCAAGACCATCCTGGCCAACATGGTGAAACCCCATCTCCACTAAAAATACAAAAATTAGCTGGGCGTGGAGGTGGCGTGCGCCTGTAGTCTCAGCTACTCGGGAGGCTGAGGCAGGAGAATTGCTTGAACCTGGGAGGCAGAGGTTGCAGTGAGCCAAGAATGCACCACTGCACTCCAGCCTGACAACAGATCGAGACTCCGAAAAAAAAAAAAAAAACTTCATGATGGATTACTTATTTATTTAAATAACTTCCAACAATCAAAACGTTAAAATGCAAAGAAATTTGAGTTTACTCAAATTTCGGTGCAATCTCGGCTCACTGCAACCTCCGCTTCCCAGGTTCAAGCAGTTCTCTGCCCCTCCCAAGTAGCTGGGACTACGGGCACGTGCCACCACGCCAGGCTAACTTTTGTATTTTTAGTAGAGATGGGTTTTCACCATGTTGGCCAGGATGGTCTCGATCTCTTGAACTCATGATCTACCTGCCTTGGCCTCCCAAAGTGCTGGAATTACAGGCGTGAGCCACCACACTCAGCCAAGTTTACCCTTTAACATGGACACAGGGAGGGGAACATCACACACCACTCTGGGGCCTGTTGGGGGGTGGGGAGTGAGGGGAGGGATAGCATTAGAAGAAATACCTAATGTAGATGACGGGTTGATGGGTGCAGCAAACCACCATGGCATGTGTGTATACCTATGTAACAAACCTGCACCTTCTGCATATGTATCCCAGAACTTAAAGTATAATAAAAAAAAAGAGAAAGAAAAAGAAAATAACTGGAAATCTATAATTTAGTTGTCAACAGGTAATTGTTAGTAACGGTAACATTATAATGTGTGTCAATTTGTTTAGTTAATCACTAAGCCACCCTATAATCCTACTGCATTTTTAAAGACAAAGCAATTCATCTTAAAATTGATTACTAGTTAATGACATCTATAATTAGGGGCTGGGGGAGGGGAAGAAACATTCTTATTCTCTAAAGCCTCAGGCAGTAGAACAAGAGCCTTAGCTTGAAAGGCCTTTAGTTTTCTGGGGAAAAAGTGTTCAAGGCTGCTGCTTCTTTGAATGGGTGTGCAGTTTTCTGCTATTGAACCCATGAGTCTTTTTAATGTGGGGGCCTCTTGAGTTTCTTTTGATGCTGGTTCATTCCATATGAAACAATGGCATTCTTGGTAACATTTGGCAATAACCAAGTCTTGGGAGAAATTTAGTTTAAAAAACCCTTCAGGCTGGGTTTTATAGGACAGTGGCTCTCTACCAGGGACAATGTTGCCCCTCCCCAGGGGATATTTGGCAAGGACTAGACATGTTTTTGATCACCAGGACACAAAAGGGGGTGCTCCTGGCTTGTGGGTGGACACCAGGGATGCTGCTCAACATTCTACAATGCACAGGACACCCCCCACAACAAAGAACAATCTGGTCCAAAATGTCAATAGTGCTGCCACAGAGAAACTCTGGTAGAGGATGCTGAGAATGACGGGGGCTCTGTGCTTTCCTCAAAGATGGCATGGGCCTCATGGATCAACTCTGTGGTAGAAAGGGAATTACAAATGAACGACAGCTGATGTGTGGGAGCATCAGATCTTATTGACCTCTCAGGGTCTCTCCTCAAAGCAGGCTGCACTCAGACATTCTTACTGACTGGATTCCCATTTTTTTTTTTTTTTATTGTTGTTGCTGTTTGTTTTGAGACAGAGTTTCGCTCGTTGCCCAGGCTGAAGTGCAATGGTGCGATCTCAGCTCACTGCAACATCCACTTCCCGGGTTCAAGCGATTCTCCTGCCTCAGCCTCCCGAATAGCTGGGATCTCAGGCATGCGCCACAACGCCCAGCTAATTTTGTATTTTTAGTAGAGATGGGGTTTCTCTATATTGGTCAGGTTGGTCTTGTACTCCCAACCTCAGGTGATCCACCCACTTGGGCCTCCCAAAGTGTTGGGATTACAGGCGTGAGCCACCATGCCCAGCCTAGATTCCCGTTTTAGTAAAACTCAATTGTTTAGGCTTTTTCTTTTAACTTGTTTGAAAAGGTCAATATATATATGTACTTTGTTCAACTTTTCAAACAAGTTAAAAGAAAAAGATCATATATATATATATATTTAAGCTGACTAAAGCCAAGGAAGTATTTCCTTTGGGATTTCTACAAATTTTCCTTTCTTCCCTCTTTTTTTAAAAAAAATTCCACATGGACCATCAATGTTCACCATTGGCCATTGTGTTATAGATACAAAGAAAGCAGGCTGATCGGTGGGAAACTTTTCCAAACACAACCACAATAACCCTCCAAAGGAAAATGGCCCTTCAGCCTTTTAAAATGTTTCTGAGAACTGAACAAAGCCAACTGCTCTGTATAATGAATTTGAGCTTCTAATTGGCTAAACCTCTTTTTGTTTAGGAGAGAGAAATGAAGAGGGCCATGTCATGCCCAGGGTGGAGTCAAGTTTGAGTTAAGCAAAGGGAGGTTTGATTTCGAATTATCTTGGTTGCACCACTTCCCTCTGGGGCTTTTCAAAACACTTTCATCAGAGAGATGAAAATCGATAAGAGAAGATTTGTATAGCACTTTTGGTTTTTCAGAGGAAGTGTCACGGAGATGGAAGCAGTATCATTATTCACATTAGACTCGGTGCAGTCATATAACAGAGAGGAACATGCTGAGCAGAGTGCTTTGTGATGACTTCATCTTTTTCTGAGCTAATAGCTGTTAGCAGCTAACATAGGTCCATATGGAGAGCCTGTCACATAGCTCATATTACCAGCCTAATGATTTTGTCGGGTTCCTTTTATTTATTTCTTTTTTGTCATTGTCAGTATTCAATATAACTTCTTTTTGAAAGTCTAACCAAAAATATAGGCAAGTGAATTTTAAAAATGTATACAATGAGCCCTCAATAAAAGCCTAGGAAATTGTCAATTTGATTTTCAGGATTTGTTTCACTGGTAATATGTGTATATATATTTTTTGAGATGGAGTTATGCTCTTGTTGCCCAGGCTGAAGTGCAATGGTGCAATCTCTGCTCACTGCAACCTCCGCCTCCCAGGTTCAAGCGATTCTCCTGCCTCAGCCTCCTGAGTAGCTGGGATCACAGGCATGTGCCACCATGCCCAGCTAATTTTGTATTTTTAGTAGAGACGGACTTTCTCCATGTTGGTCAGGCTGGTCCCAAACTCCTAAACTCAGGTGATCCGCCTGTCTTGGCCTCCCAAAGTGCTGGGATTACAGGCATGAGCCACCACGCCCGGCCTCGCTGGTAATATCTTAAAACAAGTTATTGGCATGTAAAAATGTTTGAGAGTGCAAAGATAGATATAAACTCGAAATAGTAGAATATTCTATGAAATCTTTTAACATCTCATCTTATTTAGCCCTTAACATAATAATTATTGAGCATTTATGAAACACTGTGTTTTATATGGAAGTGATCAAAACAGACCATCAGATTGAAACATAGTTGAAACCTAACAAAGATAAGAAAAGTATATATTGAACAGAGATAAGAGAAGATAGAGAAATATTTATATGGAGAAATTTTATAGCAAGTGATAAATCTATTTGGAATACAGCAATTGTATTGGTGGGATTCTCCTCTGAACAAAAAGATTTCAATGTGAAGAGAAAAGAAATTGTACTGATTGCCTCCAAAGGGCACTGGGCTTTGGTCAAAAATAACAACTTCACAACAGAGGAGCAAAGTAAAAAGCTTATGTTCTACCAGGCAGGAGATGGGGGCTGTGCATTGGGTCGAAGGTGATGTTAGGCCAAAGTGGATGGTGTTCTGCCATGGCTTCTGCTAAGGTCAGGGTCATAGGGGTGCATCCTCAAGGCCACTTAGGAAGCAGATCTTTGTACAAGCCATAGGAGCTAAGAACAAAGTCAGGGGGAGGCAACACTTTCCTCAAGAAACTGCGGATATTCATCACACTGTTCAAGAAATGGGTATGAGCAAGTTTATAAATGCATCAACAGAGACTCTCGAGATCCTAGCTAAGGTCAGGGTGAAATTCTTTTCCTTTTTTGAGACGGGGTCTCGCACTGTTTCCCAGGCTGGAGTGCAGGGTCACCATCTCAGCTCATTGCAAGCTCCACTTCAGGTTAGGGTGAAATTTCTTTCGGGACTAGAAGTTTAGATATTAGGGATGTATCCTTTGATATAATTCTATCTTTTTTTGTCCTGTCAAGGGACCTATTGTATCAGGTCTCTGATCTTCCCTCACTTAATTAAGCATTTCTTACTTCTACATACATACTGGCCTGAAAGTTAATATAAGTTGAACTCTGCAGTCCTTCAACAGCGAGCTGCGGGGCCAAACCACAGGCTTCCTATGCAGGGAGGACTGCATCTGAATTCTGAATTTGCCATTGATTGTTGTGTATCCTTGGGCAAATTACTTGCCATTCTCAAACCTTACTAATTTTCTCATTTTACTTACAATATTGTTAGGATTAGAGGACATGGATTTCTTTTTTTTTTTTTTTAAGACAGGGTCTCACTGTGACGCCTAGGCTGGGGTGCAATGGTGTGATCTTGGCTCACTGTAACTTCTGCACCGGGTTCAAGTGATTCTCCTGCCTCAACATCCAGAGTAGCTGGGATTACAGGCACCCGCCACCATGTCCAGCTAATTTTTGTATTTTTAGTAGAGATGGGGTTTCACCGTGTTGGTCAAGCTGGTCTTGAACTCCTGACCTTGGGTGATCCACCTGCCTCGGCCTCCCAAAGTGCTGGGATTACAGGTGTGAGCCACCGCACCCAGCCGAGGACATGGATTTTTAACATGACGAACAGGGTGCCTGGAATATAGTAGGAGCTTACAAGATGTTAGCGCTAATTAATTTGGGACACACTGGTCACCTATCAGGTTAAAAGAATCAAACACATTTTGGAGTATCTAACCCATCCAGGGCTCCAAGAATAACTTGGCATCAGGGATGAAACTTAGCAGTGAAAGCAACAGAATGTTTTTAAGAAACCTCACCGTCAAGCTCCCAGGCACCTCAGTGTTTGCTGAATTGATTCCAAGTGCTTATTTGTTTATTTAGGGGAGGTAGCCAAAAGAACTCTAGAGTCTTAAACAAACACAGGCAGCATTATAAACACCATTCATGCTGCAGATCACAAACATCAGCTTCTCAATTTTTTTTTTTTTTTTTTGTGAAGACAGAGTCTTTCTCTATCCCCCAGGCTAGAGTGCAGTAGCGCAATCTCGGCTCACTGCAACCTCCTCCTCCCAGGTTCAAGCGATTCTCCTGCCACAGCCTCCCAAGTAGCTGGGATTAGAGGCCATCACGTCCAGCTAATTTTTTGTATTTTTAGTAGAGACAGGGTTTTGCCATGTTGGTCAGGCTTGTCTCCAACTCCTGAACTCAGGTGATCTGCCTGCTTTGGCCCCCCAAAATGTTGGAATTACAGGCGTGAGGCACCGCGCCTGGCCCTCAAATTCATCTTTTGTGTAAGAAGAAGCACCAAGAGCAGAGGCCTAATTCTCCCCCAGGCCACTTTGTATTGATCTCATTTCCTCTCAGGATGTTTAGTTAAACTAGACATCACGGTCATACTTGATAGAAGAGGGGCCTGTCATAGTAATATTAGGGCCCACCTTCTAGGATACAGGGAAGGGCAGTTGTCAGATGGTCTCTACGAATAAGAACTCTCTTGGTCATTAATTATTTGGCAGATAAAGAGCATTGTTAGAATCAGAAAGTGTCTTCTATGGTCTGATTGTTTTTCCTACCCAGGAGAATTGATGTTAAGTTATCCCACCCTTACATTTGCAGGTACTTCAGAATGTCCCTCTAACAGATGAGGACTTATTTATTTAAAAATGTAATCCCAATGCCAGGATCACACCTAAAAACAATTCCTTCCTACAATCCAGTCAGAGCCCAGATTTCCCCAATTGTCTCACCAATATTATTTTACTGTTAGGCTTTTTTGAATCAAGAAGACCCAGAGAAAAGCCACAACCTAAATTTGATTGACATATTCCTTCTTATTCCTTCCTTGTCATTTTTTTATTGTTGTTGAAGAAATTGGGCCAATTATCTCATTTGTTAGATTTAGCTGGACAATGGCAGGTATGAAATGGGTACTTTTATGGCTTTGAATCAGTTTCTGAATATGCTGCTTAATTAATGATTTTTTTTCTTTTTCTTTTTCTTTTTTTTTTTTTTTTTTTGTGAATCTCTGATTGCCAAGCCCCTCAAACCCTGCTGCTTCCCTCTGGCTCTGTCTCCTACCTGGTGTTTGAGCATCACGCTGGGTCCTGCTGTTCCTGCTGCTTCCTCTCTCTCACTCATCACCTATGTCATCTCTTAGGTCTCAACTCCAGGAGTGTGTCCTGTCCACACAGTAGCTCTCTCCAGCTCCTTTGACTAGGTAAAGCCCCCTAGTATATACATCCTTATTGTATCATGTGCCTTCACTTTGTACCATTTATCAGGGTCATCACCTTACTTTTATTTGTGTGTCATTGTTTGATGTCTATTTTTCCTTCTACTCTACTCATGTCCCATTGTATTTCGACAGTGTCTTTTCTTCATTGTATTCCCAGTACTTAGCACCATGCTTGCCATATGGTAAATGCTCAAGGAATATTTGTGGAATGAAGACATACACTGTCTATGGGCTTTAAAAAGTATCTACACAATCCTGTATATATAAGATACGGAAATAATTGTACATTCCACCCTCTGCCTCTGTGACTTCCTCCACATTTAGATGTCTGCATTTATATAACTCTCACAATGGCCTTGGATAATGTGTCCGTGTTGAACCATAATTACTGCTGTTTTGTAATTTTCAATCTATCTAAGTGTGTTCAGTGCTCACCATCTGTTCTTCTCCCATGCTAATGGTAGTTATCTCTGAGTTGCTGGCTTTAGTCCCTAAGATGGTTCTTCAAGGAGGGCTCATGAGTGCAGTGGTCCACGATACATTTAAAAATACCTGAATGTGGGCTGGGCGTGGTAGCTCACACCTGTAATTCCAGTACTTAGGGAGGCTGAGGCGAGTGGATCATGGGGTCAGGAGTTCGAGACCAGACTGGCCAAGACGGTGAAACCCTATCTCTACTAAAAATACAAAAATTAGCTGGGCGCAGTGGCGGGCGCCTGTAATCCCAGCTACTCGGGAGGCTGAGGCAGGAGAATTGCCTGAACCAGGGAGGCGAAGGATACAGTGAGCCGAGATCACGCCACTGCACTCTAGCCTGGGTGACAGAGACTCCGTCTCAAAAAACAAACAAACAAACAAACCTGAATGTTGTAATGGTGTTCAGGAAAATGCTACTCCAAAATATGACACCTTGGCACTTGAGAAATGGCAGAAGCAGGAAGGTTACCCTCAACTTTCCGGCCCCTTCTCCCCTGAAACAGACTGTAAAACCTACGAAGGATTTTCTGACCTTTCCCTGAAGCAGGTTGTAAGGCCTTCATGTGAGAGGTGCTCTCTCCATACTGGAAAGAAAGCAAAATCCTTATCTCTGAGGACAAAGGGACAGAGAAAAATCTGAGCAAGCAGGCCTTGCTAAGTTCCTCCTGGTTTATTGCCATTAGATCACACTCCTTTGTCCATTTATATTTCTCCTTGATGGTTCACTCCTCATCAAACGTAGCATAAAAATACACAAGTGTAACTGTTTCTGTGAGCCTGCATTTCCCTATGAAGGCTCCCATGTCCTGGAAAGCTTTTATTAAGTAAATACACTTTTCTCCTGTTAATCTGTCTTCTGTTATAGGGACTTCAGCCATGAACTGAGCAATGGGTGAGGAAAAGATATTTTTCTTCTCGTCTTTTTTTTTTTTTTCTGAGACAGAGTCTTGCTCTGTTGCCCCGGCTGGAGTGCAATGGCGTGATCTCGGCTCACTGCAAGCTCCGCCTCCCAGGTTCACACCATTCTCCTGCCTCAGCCTCCTGAGTAGCTGGGATTACAGGTGCCTGCCACCACGCCTGGCTAATTTTTTGTATTTTTAGTAGAGACGGGGTTTCACTGTGTTAGCCAGGAGTGTCTTGATCTCCTGACCTTGTGATTTGCCCACCTTGGCCTCTCAAAGTGCTGGAATTACAGGTGTGAGCCACCGTACTTGGCCTAATTTTTGTGCTTTTAGTAGAGATGAGGTTTCACCATATTGGTCAGGCTGATCTAGAACTCCCGACCTCATGATCTGCCTGTCTTGTGCCTGGAGTTGGTTCCTTCTGGTGGGTTCATGGTCTTGCTGACTTCAAGAATGAAGCCGCGGACCTTCGCGGTGAGTGTTAAGCTGTTAAACATGGCAAGGACCCAAAGAGTGAGGGGTACCAAAGTTTATTGTGAAGAGTGAAAGGACAAAGCTTCCACAGTGTGGAAGGGGACCCGAGCAGGCTGCCTCTGCTGGCTGGGGTGGTCAGCTTTTATTCCCTTATTTGTCCCCTCCCATATTCTGCCATATTCCATTTTTGTCCTATCAGAGTGCCTTTTTTCCAATCCTCCCTGTGATTGGCTACTTTTAGGATCCTGCTGATTGGTGCGTTTTACAGAGCACTGATTGGTGCATTTTACAATCCTCTTGCTAGCTACAGAATGCTGATTGGTACGTTTTTACAGAGTGCTGATTGGTGCGTTTTACAGTCCTAGATACAGAGTGCTGATTGGTGCGTTTTACAATCCTTTTGCAAGACAGGAAATTTCTCCAAGTCCCCATTGAACCCAGGAAGTCCAGCTGGCTTCACCTCTCAGTTTCAGCCTCCCAAAGTGCTGGGATTACAGGCATGAGCCACCACACCCGGCCCCTTCCCCTGTCTTTATACTTGAATGATAGCTTGGTTGGGAAGAAAATGTTGAGTTACGTGTGTCAGACAATTAAGAAGAATATCAAGATTTTGCAGGTTGTGCGTGTGTGTGTGTGTGTGACAGAGAAACACAGTCTATTTCAATGACCTTCTAGTAGGCTTTATATTTCAAAATATTTCTAGTCTCAGTGCTTTATATGGAGAAGAAAATGGAGTCTTTCATTGCAGTCTCTGTAATGAATTAAATCAACTGTTGAATTAAAATATAAAAACTTGCTGTTTATTTCATTGTGTAATCATCATTTTTGTTGTTGATATTTATGTTAGAGTAGGCTGATAGCTAGACATGAGCAGTAGGGGGAGGAAGCCTCACACCTGAGGGACCACCCAAAACGTGCACACTCTGATAACATTGCTAATGCTGGAGTGGGCCAGCAATTAGTCAGATGTGGGGGAAAAAGGAGGGGAGACACCTATGCAGAAAGGAATGCCCCCAAACACCGTGTAATAATTCACTCTGCAGTTAGCCTGTCGGAATGTATCTAGCTGCATGCAGATAAGAAGGGGAAAAGGACAAAGGGGAAATTTCTAAGAGACAGCCCAGTACGGGTTTAACCTCCATAGACCTTCCTGGGGTGGTGGTCACGAGCAAGGCCGCTGTTAGGAAGGATTCATAGCCAACATCAACTTATGCATGAGCATCAACTGATGGTAAGGGGGCATCCACAGACCAGGGCAGGGAACGAGGCTGGGGGAAAAGGCTAAGACCTAAGACATGGCCAGGCACAGTGGCTCATGCCTGTAATCCCAGCACTTTGGGAGGCTGAGGTGGGCGGATCATGAGGTCAAGAGATCAAGACCATTCTGGCCAACATGGTAACACCTCGTCTCTACTAAAACACAAAAAAATTAGCCAGGCGTGGTGGCACGTGCCTGTAGTCCCAGCTACTTGGGAGGCCGAGGCAGGGGAATCACTTGAACCTGGGAGGCGGAGGTTGCAATGAGCCGAGATCATGCCACTGAACTCCAGTCTAGCGACAGAGCAAGACTCCGTCTCAAAAAAAAAAAAAGACAGAAGCAGGAACTTAAGTTTTAAACAGTCCTTCTTAATAAAAACCACAACGCAGGGCTCTTGGGACTGTTTCCAGCCCTGTCAGCCTGCTTCTCTCTTGCAGTGTTCTTTTATTTCCTTAATAAGCCTTTTGCTTACTTGACTAATTGGTCTCTTGGCCAAATTCTTTCCTCTGAGAAGGCTAAGAACTGAGGACCCCACACTTCCTGATAACATATAGCTTAAATCAAGATAATTATTATAAGAGGAGGATTGAAACATTATGTTGTTATTTATCGCAGAAATTCCAATCCTAGTTTTGTACCCTAGAGAAATGTTCACACATATGCTGAAAGAACTGTATCAAAGAAGGTTTATTTCAACATTGTTTATAAGAGCTGAAAATGTGGAAACAAGCTAAATGTCTCAGCAAGATGATTAATTTCTGTTTATTCATATAATGTAATATTACAAATCAGTGGAAATAATAAGCCAAAGCCGGGCATTAGAAATATAGATACATTTCAATTATATGTTGAACTTAAAAGAGAAAATTGCAAAGGAATACTGTACATTGTATATGAATATGGAGAAATGTACCAAGGACAGACAATGCCAAATGCCAGATGCCAACGAGCTGGAAGTGGGAGCCTTGGGGAGGGGCAGGAGAAGGAGGGAATGCATTTGGGCAGAGGCAGGTAAGTGAGGCTTTCCACGTATTTGTATCATTTTATACATCTTCTAGCGTTAAAATATTTAATAGCACTAAAGAAAGCTATGCTGTTGAGTAAAAGTTAACCTCCGGTAATTAAAGCCTACCCCATTTTTTTTTACTAAACACGTAGTGGCTCAACAGTTCATAAAACCTCCCCACCCATGTTATTTTCTTATCTCTTTCCTACTTTTCTCTGATTCCTTTCACAACTCTTCCTTCCTTTCTTCCCGCTGGTGATGCATCTGAAAAATTAAATGTATGTCCTATCTATCTATTGATTGATCTATCTATTCTCTGTATATCCATCAATTCATATATCTATGTCTGTCTTTCTAATCTATGTGTCTGTTCATCCATCCATCCCACTCATCCGTCCGTCCATCCATCCATCCACCCATCCACCCATCTCTCTATCTCTCTCTAACTATTCATCCAATCAGCAATCTATCTGGCAAGCATCTGTCTGGATGTATATCTCTAGGGAGAACTGCTGGTTTACTCTACTGATGCCAGGTTTGACTTAAATCCCTCTATCTGACAGAACCAGTTCTCAAATGCTTTGAACTTGAGAAAAGCTTCCTCAAAAAAGAGGAGGAGGAGAAGTATAATCCCAATAGCTTTCCGAAAGACCAGCACTAGTTACACTGAATTTGTCAGCTCTGCTGAGCCTTTGAGTTCTGTTCTGAGCAGAAGAAACTGTCAGAGGTCCCTGTGATTTCCTTTCGGTTGCCGGAGGCAAGCCACTGACGGTTATCTTTTATGCTGTTATTTATCGCTTGCTGATCTTTCTTGGAAGACTGCACTTCAGTGTTTTCATTTCAGGCCTCATTCATAGCTTCCACGCTGTGACTGCTGAGAAGCTGTTCATTCCGCAGACATCTCTCACCTTACGTTTGAAGTGAGATTGATGTTGGGTCTGAAGGAAAAATAGGAGAAAATGTGTCCTACACAACATGTAATTTTTTGGGGTTTATTTGCCCAGAGTTCCCTAGAGAGTAGCAGCTAAATGGTTTCCCTTGCTGACTCTTTGAGGCATTATTAAAGGTGATTATCTGTGGGGAATGGATTGTTACTCTATTATTATTTTCAGAAGAGTGAACAAAATGTTTAGTTTTTCCCTGCATTTGAACATATGATATATCGGGGTGATGCGGTGACTCAGCTGGCTTGGACACACTGCATGGACGGCACACATCGGCACAGGATGGGGAGATGAAACAAGCAGACTAGGATACCACTTTTGCTTGACCCAAAGCAAGAAATGTCAAGTAGAGGGCTTTATTCTGGAACCTTTCAAAATGTTTTTGCCTGGTGCAGTTGAATACATATATTAGAAATCTAACAGAGATGTCATCTGTAGGGTCTCAGAAAATAATACCCCCAAAATGAGGGCTTCAGAAGCAGCTCTCTCTGGCCTTTTTCTGCCCTCATGTCTCTCACCCTTCATTCTCCCCTAGATCAAACCATGGAAACTAGAACCCCTCTTCCTCAAGGTGGGTCTCCAATGCCAGACATAAAACCTAAAAATATTACTCAATTTCCCCTCTGCAAATGTGTAAAAACTGGCCATGAAGAAATGATCTGACTTATCTTGTTTGATTGTAGGTCATAGAACCCTCATTCCAGAGAAGGTCCTACCCTATACCCAGAAGGAATTATCAAAGAAAAAAAAAAACCAAGCTTTTAAATAACTGGGCCGGGCACAGTGGCTCACACCTGTAATCCTAGCACTTTGGGAGGCTGAATGGGAGGATCTCTTGAGTCCAGGAGTTTGAGACCAGCCTGGGCAACATAGTGGGACTCTGTCTGCAAAAAATACAAAAATCAGCCAGGCATGGTGATGCACACCTGTAGTCCCAGCTACTCAGGAGGCTGAGGTAAGAGGATCTCTTGAGTCCAGGAGGTCATGGCTGCAGTGAGCCATGATAGTACCACAGCACTTCAGCCTGGGTGGCAGAGTGAGACCCTGTCTCAAAAAATAAGAAAAAGAATTAAAGTTAGTTCTATTCAGAAGTCTTACTGAGGACTGTAGGCAGAGGCCTATAGTCAGGAAGCAGTTCTGAGAGACAGCTCCGGCTGTGTTTTAGCCACTGCTTATACACAGGAGGTGGGGCTCATATGGGCAAAATTACATCACACTTGCTCAGAAGTTATGTTCAAGCACAATCACATCAAGGTTTGGGTGTAAGAACACATCTGGTTATAGATCACTAAAGTACATTTGGTTATAGATTATAGAAGCATAATCACTAACTCTGCCAGATGTTTTCTTTCTTTTTTTTTTTTTTTTGAGATGGAGTCTCACTCTGTTGCCCAGGCTGGAGTGGAGTGCAGTGGTGCGATCTTGGCTCACTGCAAGCTCCTCCTCCCGGGTTCACACCATTCTCCTGCCTCAGCCTCCTGAGTAGCTGGGACTACAGGTGCCCACCACCACGTCCGGCTCGGGTTTTCACCGTGTTAGCCAGGATGGTCTTGATCTCCTGACCTCGTGATCCACCCGTCTTGGCCTCCCAAAGTGCTGGGATTACAAGTGTGAACCACTGCACCTGGCCCAGACATTTTTATATTTGCAGGAAAAGGCAAGGAGTAGGATCATTTATCTTTTAAGGAATATAGTGACTCAGGCAAGAGACTTGGGGGGCCATGTGCTTTATTCTGTTTTGTCGTCAAAGCATCTTTCCAAGAGCTGCACAGTGTCCTCACAGAGTCAGGGGCTTTGGGAAATTATGCTGGCAACCCTTCTTCTGCTTGTTACTTCATCTCACAGAAGGAATCCTGCTCAGAGGCCAAGAAGAATCTAGACAGACAGGCCTCGCTGGGTTCCCCTCTCAACCTATTAGCATTAGACCCCACCCCTTTTGTCCAATCCTGGGGTAGGGTCTAATGCTAATAGGTTATGAATTTAAGCATACACGTGGGCGTTTTCCCCTGTATCTTTGGGTCTTCATTCTGAAGGCTCCTGTGTCACATAAAACTGTGGTCACATAAATTTGTGTGCCTTTGCTCCTATTAATCTGCCTCTTGGCAATGATTTTCAGCAAACCCTCAGAGGGCAAAGGGGAAATTTTCACTCCATCTCTGCAAATCTACATAGAGACTAAGGGATCTGGGACTGGCCTGAGATTTCTCTAAGCCAAGGACCCTGCCTGCCCTGCAGTCCCACCAATACCACCATCTCTTCAACTAGGGTCCACTAAGAGCCTCTGATCCGCACTCTAGGCATTATTGAACTGCAGATTAGAGGAAACTCAGGTTTCTAGGGCAGCAGCCTCTTTCTTATCTTCACAAGGGCAGGGAAGGGTCTGAACTTCTTTTGTGTGTCTTTTAAAACCAAGACAGTATGTGTTCAGTTAATATTGATTAAAGGATTAGCCCTACATCTTTCAGTCTAAATCGTAACACTGTATCATGAAGCCACAATGATTAAAATAGTGACCTGCTGGTAAAGAATAGACAAATTACTGGAATAGCATAGAGTCTTGAAGTAGTCCCAAATAGTTAAGAAAATTTAATACACGATAATTTCAAAGCAGTGGGGGAGGAGATGGGTTATTTAGTAAATGGTTGAGACAACTGATGAAAAAGATTATAACTCTCCTGATACCAAATCCATTCCAAATGACTTAAAAATTTAAATGTAAAAACTGTCAGCATGGGAGAATTTTAAAAGAATATTAAGAAAATAGTAAGAGCTGGGAAGATCCTTTTGAACAATACTCAAAACCAAGATACCATGAGAAGTAAACATTAATACACGTGACTACATTTTAAAAATTTCTACAAAGCAAAAAATGCAAAAAGTGAAAGGTAAAAAAAAGTTAGAATTCAAACCACAAACTGGGCAAATAAATACTTGCAATGAATATAACAACCACTTAATCATTTAATATAAGATCATTAGCCCACCAATAAGAAACAGACCTTAGAAAATATGCAAAGGATGTGAATAAGCAAGGTATTAAGAGAGAAGGCCGGGCGCGATGGCTCACGCTTGTAATCCCAGCACTTTGGGAGGCCAAGGCGGGCGGATCACGAGGTCAGGAGATCGAGACCACGGTGAAACCCCGTCTCTACTGAAAATACAAAAAAAATTAGCCGGGCGTGGTGGCGGGCGCCTGTAGTCCCAGCTACTCAGAGAGGCTGAGGCAGGAGAATGGCGTGAACCCGGGAGGCGGAGCTTGCAGTGAGCCGAGATCGCGCCACTGCACTCCAGCCTGGGCAACAGAGCGAGACTCCGTCTCAAAAAAAAAAAAAAGAGAGAAATCTAAGTGACTGAACCACCTAAAAGGATGCTTGTTCTCACTGAAAATTAAAGAAATATAAATTAAAATAATGAGATGTCACTTTGTACCTATCAGATAAATCAGATCACCCATCAAAATCAGAAAATTTAGTAATACACAGGGAGTGGGGAAATGGCATTTCCAACATTCCTACACATTGCTGGTGGGAGTGTAAGTTTTTTAGAGGGCAATTAGACAATATTCTTCAAAAATGCATAAACTTTTAAATTTGGTAGTTCATCTTTTAGAAATTGATTCTACTGATTTTCATACAGATGCACAATGAAACGTAAATATTTATTGTGCCACTTTTTATAGGAGCCTAACTCTAGACAAAACCTAAGTGTTTACCAAACAAGAGGACTGGTTAAACAAATTATAAAATAGTATTATCTGATAATGAAATTATTAACATTGCTGTTATAAATCAAGTAGATCTATGCATGCAAAGATGAAATAATCTTCTAGATATACTGTTTAGTTAAAAAATGCACAGGGGGTGGCTAAGCCTGTAATCCCAGCACTTTGGGAGGCTGAGGCATGTGGATCACGAGGTCAAGAGATTGAGACCATCCTGGCTAACACGGTGAAGCCCTGTCTCTACTAAAAATACAAAAAAATTAGCCGGCCATGGTGGCAGGCGCCTGTAGTCCCAGCTACTCAGGAGGCTGAGGAAGGAGAAGGGCCTGAACCCCGGAGGCGGAGCTTACAGTGAGCCAAGATTGCGCCACTGCACTCCAGCCTGGGCGACCGAGTGAGACTCCGTCTCAAAAAATAAAAAATAAAAAAAAAAAATGCACAGGGGCTGGGTGCAGTTGCTCATGCCTGTAATCCTACCACTTTAGGAGCCTGAGGCGGGTAGATTGCTTGAGCCCAGGAGTTTGAGACCAGCCTGGAAAACATGGAGAAGCCCTATCTCTACTAAAAATACAAAAAATTAGCCAGATGTAGTGGTGGATGGCTGTAGTCCCAGCTGCTTGGGAGGCTGAGGTAGGAGGATCACTTGAGTCTGGGGAGGTGGAGGCTGCAGTGAGCTGTGATCATACTACTGCTCTGCAGCTGGGGTGACAAAGTGAGACCCCATTAAAAAAATGCACAAGATAGCACAGGATAGTGTATTCCTCTTTGTGGGATTTCAAGTAAATGAGCAAATGATGAAATACTCTAAAAATCAAATTGGGCAATTGGCTATCACAATACATGCAAAATATAATTTAGTTTCAGGAACAGGAAAGAACACAAGATATAATAATAATATAGTTTGAGCATCTGTAATCCAACAATCCAAAGTGCTCCAAATCCAAAACTCTTTGAGCTCTGACATGCTCAAAGGAAATGCTCATTGGAGAATTTTGCATTTCAAATTTTTGGATTAGGAATGCTCAACTGGTTTGTATTCTACAAATATTCCCAAGTCTGAAAAAATCTGAAATCTGAAACACATCTGCTCCCAGGAATTTTGGATAAGGGCCGCTCAACTTACAATAATAATAGTAATACCAATAATACCATATATAATATGAGAAAATGTAGAAAATAATTTTTTAATAAACTTTGATTGAGGAAAACTCTAAGCAACTGCAAAACCCAGTAGTCATAAAATTAAATAAGCTGACAGATTCCACTACAGGAAGATTTTTAAATTTCTGAATATCAAAGGACAGCAGAAACAAAAAGGGAATTAATGGAAGAAAATAGTTAATGTGTAGAAGAGATACATTAATATGTCTGCATGTGCAAAGAGTTACTAAAAAATCTATTAAAAACAAAAGGTAAATAACCCAATAGAACAGGAGTTGTAAAACCAAGTGCCTGCAGAGGTGAGGCAGGTCACAGGGGAAGGTCAGTGGCCTGTTCCAAGAGGAAAGGAAAGTGGGGCACATGGGTGCCCCTGCCCACTAGAAGAGCCTTTCCTCTGCTTCAGCCATTTGTTGCCAGTGGCGGCCCAATGTTGTCAGAGCCTCCACATTTTTGAAAGAAGCTGAAAATACACATTTAAAAAATATTAACTATCTCAATATCTAAATGTTGGCAACTGGCTTAATTTGAAAAGAACTATGAAACAGTGTGTGAAATGAGCAAAAATATATGCCTTCAAACCTTGTTATAGAAAAATGAACAATGGTCATAAACAGGCCATTCACAAGACAAAAGTCATGGCTGACATTTATTCGTTGGAAAAAGGCCACAAGATACACTTTTTACCCATCATATTGCCTGGAATGAAGAAAAACAAATACTATACAAGACTTTAAGTAAAAGGGTAACTGTATGGTCAGTTGTTAGCAGCTTAAATGTTGATGTCCTCTTACTGAAGGGCATTTTGACACTATCAAAAATTTTAAAGGTATGTCCTTTGGTTCAGTAATTCTACTTTTAAATATTTATTCTACAAAAATATTTTTACTTGTGCAAAAATATGAACTTAGTATTCTTTGTCACATTGCTTATAAATACGAAACACCAGAAAACCCATTCCCTATGAAAGGATAGTTAAGTAAATTATGGTTGAATCTGCACCGTGTAATGCTCTGTGGCCACTGAAAAGGATGAATTAGCTCTTTATGGCCTTCAAAGAGCTCCAAGGTATGGCGCATGAAAAAAAGCAAGTTATAGAACAGTACGTATTATATGATCTCATTTACGTGGAAAATTATTTGTATGCATACATCTGTGTTTATAAATATATACAGAACAGCTTGAAACTCTGTATTCCAACTGTGAGCAGTGTCAGCTCTGGGTAAAAAGTATGATTCATGGTGGTGGTAGTGGTGTTGTATGGGGAGACTTTACCTTTTTATTTGGATCAGGGTCAGCAAACTATATCTGTAAAGAACCAGATTGCAAATATTTGATGTTTTGTGGTGTATTAGTTGGGGTTCTCGAGAGAACCAGAGGAGATTTATTATGGGAATTGGCTCATGCGATTTTGGGGGATAAGAAGTCCCACAATCTGCTGTCTGCAAAATGGAGACCCAGGAAAGCCAGTGGTGTAATTTAGTCTGAATCTGAAGGTCTGAGAACTAGGAGCTCTATGTCCCAGGGAAGCAGAAGGTGGATGTCCCAGCTCAAGAAGAGACAGAGAGAATTTGCCCTTCATTCACCCTTTTGTGGTATCTGGGCCTTCAGCAGATTGGATGAGGCCCACCCACTTTGGTGTGAGCAGATCTTCTTTACTCAGTCTACTAATTTAAATGCCAATCTCTTCTGGAAACACCCTCCCAGACACACCCAGAAGCAATATTTTACCAGCTATCTGGGTAAATCTATTGGGATAACCTACCCCCAGTATTTCAACGTAGGTCTTTCTATTTTCCATAAGTGTCAGCTGGCTGAGAAATAAACAGAGACAGTACAAAGAGGGGAATTTTAAAGCTGGGCCACCGGGGGTGACATCACATACTGGTAGGACCGTGATGCCCGCCTGACTCTCAGACCAGCAAGTTTTTATTAAGGGTTTCAAAAGGGGAGGGGATGTAAGAACAGGGAGTAGGTTCAAAGATCACATGCTTCAAAGGGCAAAAAGCAGAACTGCTAATAAGGGTCTAACAAGGATCACATGCTTCTGAGGGAACAGGACAAAGGGAAAAAGCAGAATTGCTGGTAAGAGTCTATGTTCAGTGGTGCACATATTGTCTTGATAAACATCTTAAACAACATAAAACAGGGTTCAAGAGCAGAGAACCAGTCTGACCGCAAATTTACCAGGGCGGAGTTTTTCCCCACCCTAGTAAGCCTGAGGATACTGCAGGAGACCAGGGCGTATCTCAGTCCTTATCTCAACTGCATAAGACAGATATTCCCGGAGCGGCTGTTTATAGATCTCCCCACAGGAATGCATTCCTTTCCGAGGGTATTAATATTCCTTGCTAGGAAAAGAATTTAGCGATATCTCTCCTACTTGCACGTTCATTTATAGGTTCTCTGCAAGAAGAAAAACATGGCTTTTTTTGACCGACCCCACAGGCAGTCAGACCTTATGGTTGTCTTCCCTTCTTCCCTAAAAATTGCTGTTATTCTGTTCTTTTTCAAGGTGCACTGATTTCATATTGTTCAAACACACATGTTTTACAATCAATTTGTACAGTTAACACAATGATCACAGTGGTCCTGAGGTGACATATATCCTCAGCTTACAAAGTTAACAGAATTAAGAGATTAAAGCAAAGACAGGCATAAGAAATTATAAAAGTATTATTTGGGAACTGATAAATATTCAAGAAATCTTCACAATTTACGTTCCTCTGCTGTGGCTCCAACCGGTCCCTCTGTTCAGGTTCCCTGACTTCCCGCAACATATAGCTTACCTCAGTCAAGTAGCCATGTAAAGTTAACCATCACTGTGAGTTAATTAATACAAGTAAAGGGCTCACAGCAGTGCCTGGCACAGAGTAGACACAGATGAGAGTTTGCTGCTGCTATTATTTAATGCTATTCCATGGTAATGACACTTATCACTGTTTTCAATGAGAATGTAGCTCTCCCCTGCTGGAGTCTGTTTTAGGCAAACTTAAGAGAGCTTACTTTATTATATGGAGTTTCCTAAGTACTTCTTTTGTCCTACGAAATGAATGAAGGAAGGAGTATGGATCCCCTTAGGAGGGGCACAAGGATTCTGCCTCAGGAGAAGACACACATCTTCACCTAAAAAATTCCCAGCCCCTAAAATTTATTTCTGGGACTCAAGGCTTCTTTTTTAGTTCTCTGTATCACCAGCACTGAGTGAGGAAACTGACACATCTGAGTGTGAATCAATATTTTTGAAATGATTTAAATGTGAAAAACACTTCTGCTATAAAAATATGTGGAAAGGCATGATGTACAATGATGTATACACAGTTGATGGTAAAAAGTTTTAGGGTAAAAAAGATAAATATACAGAGTGGTGACTAAAAATAACACCCCACTTGTTAACCACAGTCATGTGAATCGTGGGACTCAGAGAGGCTTTTTCATGTCTTTCGTGTACGGTTAATTTTTCTGTAGCAAAGATGAATAACCTTGAAGATGAAAGTATAGCAAGAAGCACAGTTTTTCTAAGATTTGAGCCCGGAGGGTCTCCTAGGGCAGTGGTTGCCAACCCCTGGTAGCAGTCCGGGTCTGTTAGGAACCAGGCTGCACAGCAGGAGATGAGCAGCAGGAGAGCAAACAAAGCTCCATCTGTATTGATAGACAATCCTCATTGCTTGCCACCTGAGCTTCACTTCCTGTCAGATCAATGGCAGCATTAGATTCTCATACGCATGTGAACCCTGTTGTGAACTGCACATGTGAGGGGTCTAGGTTGCATGCTACTTCTGAGAAACTAATGCCTGATGATCTGTCACAGTCTCCTATCACCTCCAGATGGGACTGTCTAGTTGCGGGAAAACAAGCTCAGGGCTCCCACTGATTCTGAAACCAACCCAATAGTTCCATAGACAGTTCTTTTGGATAAACAGAGAAATTAACCTTCCTGATCTTAAGCTTGAAGCTTACATTTGTTTTGTCTGGGTTTCTTCTTCAGGAATGGACCTTCAGGCCTCTCAAAAGAGTATCAGAGAACTGAAACTCACCAGATCACCACATCCAGACAATGAGACATGGATCCCTCATTCATTATGATCACTTTCTTACCCCTCCCTAGTTCCTGTTTTCTTACATATTGTTACTTTTCTTCCCTGTTATAAAAGCCCCTAGTTTTGGTCAGTCAGAGAGATTGATTTCAGACTGAGCTCCCGTCTCCTTGGCTGCAGCACCCAATAAAGCCTTCTTCCTTGGCAATACTCATCCTCTCAGTGATTGGCTTTCTGTGCCGTAAGCAGTGGGACCTAGACTGAATGCTTGGTGTTTTGGTAACAATTCCACATTATGGTGAGGCATATAATTATTTTGTTATATATTACAATGAAATAATAGAAATAAGGTACACAGTAAGTGTAATGCACTCGAACCATCCAGAAACCTCATGGGAAATATTCCCTCTTTCAAAGACCTTTGGTTCTACACATTGTTTTATTTGGCAACATTTATTTATGATGATATGCCTTTCGCTGAATGATTTCTGTTGCTTTTCTCATTTCTTAAGCTCCTTGCCAAAACACAGTGCTCAAGTGCTACTGTGTCCGGCATTGGTTCCTTCCAGTGGGTTCTTTGTCTCCCTCACTTCAGGAATGAAGCCACGGACCCTTGCAGTGAGTGTTACAGTTCTTAAAGATGGTGTGTCCAGAGTTTGTTCCTTCAGATGTTCAGATGTGCCTGGAGTTTCTCCCTTCTGGTGGGTTCATGGTCTCACTTGACTTCAGGAATGAAGCTGCAGACCTTTACAGTGAGTGTTACAGCTCTTAAAGGTGGCGTGTCCGGAGTTGGTTGTTCCTCCCTGTGGGTTCGTGGTCTCGGTGACTTGAGGAGTGAAGCCGCAAACCTTTGCAGTGGGTGCTACAGTTCATAAAGGTAGAGTGGACCCAAAGAGTGAGCAGCAGCAAGCTTTATTGTGAAGAGTGAAAGAACAAAGAGTCCACAGCATGGAAGGGGACCTGAGCAGGGTGCCACAGCTGGCTCCGTTTGCCAGCTTTTATTCCCTTATTTGGCCCCACCCACATCCTGCTGATGGGTCCATTTTAAAGAGAGCTGATTGGTCCATTTTACAGAGTGCTGATTGGTCCATTTTACAGAGTGCTGATTGGTGCATTTACAAACCTTTAGCTAGACACAGAGTGCTGATTGGTGCATTTTTACAGAGTGCTGATTGGTGCAGTTACAAACCTTTAGCTAAACACAGAGCGCTGATTGGTGCATTTACAATCCTTTAGCTAGACAGAAAAGTTCCCCAAGTCCCCACCCGACCCAGAAGCCCAGCTGGCTTCACCTCTCACTACTGTCCTGTGGGTCAAGTTAACTCTAAGTTTGTTGTATGGAAGGGATTCCTGCATTGGCTGGGCTGTTGGATGAGATGGGTTCTGAGGTTGCTTCCAACACTAAAGCTCCTTAATTCTTTTTTTGCTTTGTTTTGTTTTTGTTTTTTGAGACACAGTCTTGCTGTGTCACCCAGGCTGGAGTGCAGTGGCATGATCTTGGCTCACTGCAACCTCTGCCTCCTAGGTTCAAGTCATTCTCTGGCCTTAGCTTCCCGAGTAGCTGAGATTAGAGGTGTGCACCTCCATGTTTGGCTAATTAAGGTTTCACCCTGTCAGCCAGGCTGGTCTTGAACACCTGGCCTCAAGTGATCCACCTGCCTCAGCCTCCCTAAGTGCTGGGATTGCAGGCATGAGTCACCATGCCTGGCCTCTAACTTGTACAACATGCTCATCTCCTTCCTGGAACTCTATTGAATTAAAATGCAAGCCAATTAAATACTGTTTAAGACTATGGAGGGAACAAAGCTTTGAGGGCACAGGTTGTCCACAAGTCACCACTTTGACCCAGAAAGGAGGGACAACATTCAGTTTTGATATGGGTTCACATTGCTATGTGATACACATTTCTCCCTCTACTTTGAAGGGTCACATGAAAATGGTTTCTTGTGCTCTCCTGATCCCTGTAGTGCCCTGGAAAAAATATCTAAGTAAACACGTTGGCTTTTAAAAAATGTCCATGTCTGGTTTTTTTCATCACATAATTGGATAAGATTTCCATGCCCTCAAGTTAGAGCATTCCTTCTTAGACCTGATCCTCAGAAAAATGAAGACAGATTTATATTGCCTGGGGGGGGGTCTGGAACTGGGGTAGGTCCTTGTTCCATGAAGTCCATCACTTCCATAATCAAGTTTGTATTGCCTTTGAATTATTAGTACCAGTTATTAACACTTGGCCTGCAGGTTTAAGGCCAAGCCCTTATCCAGGAGTTTGAGAGTTTCCTGAATTTGTCTCTATCTACTTTTTAACCTTTACCCTCAATGCCTGACAAAGAATTCCCAGCTAAAGTGCATGTCATATGGGATATGCACTGTTCTCTAAATAGACCTTGGCATTCAGTCATTCATTTATTCAACAAATATTTATCCAGGGCTTATTGTTGCTATGACCAAGACCGTGTGACAACAGCTTTCAAGGTACTTAACATTTCTCTTTGTTCTTTTTAAACTCAGTGTCCCAAGTCTCTCTGAGCCTCAGCGTCATTCTTTCTTTTGAGGCCAACACAAATTCCATCTCTTTGTGAGGTACTCCTAGCTCATTTCACTTTAAATTTATGCCTACAAATTTCTATCAATTCTCAACCTCAATCCTGCATTTCTCTGGTAATTTACACCCACATCTTCTCTCTTCTTAAAACTCTGCCTATCAGTTTATAACTCCATCTGTTACAGAGAAAACAGAAGCAAGGAGAGAATAGCCTACTTTTCCATTTACAAGTCTGCCAAAATATCTATGACCCTATTCCCTCTCGCCTGCTTAAGGGATCTACTCCTGCAATTACTCCCCTTCTCTCATGAAAAATGCAGTTTACCTTTCTGCTGAATTATTACCCTAAGCATTGACATATGCTGCAATAGGCTGGGCTCAGTGGCTCACACCTGTAATCCCAGCACTTTGGGAGGCCAAGGCGGGCAGATCACGAGGTCAAGAGATCGAGACCATCCTGGCCAACATGGTGAAACCCCAACATGGTGAAACCCTGCCTCTACTAAAAATACAAACATTAGCTGGGCTTGGTGGCGCATGCCTGTAGTCCCAGCTACTCGGGAGGCTGAGACAGGAGAATCTCTTGAACCCGGGAGGCGGAGGTTGTAATGAGCCGAGATGGAGCCACTGCACTCCAGCCTGGCGACAGAGCGAGATTCCATCTCAAAAAATAAAAATAAAAAATGCTGCAATAATAGGTAGGAAAAAAAACCTCCTTCCTAGACCCCATGTCTCCCTCAACTATGGACCATTTCTCTGCTCACCTTCAGGGCAATCATGCCGGGCAATATTAGTCTATATTCACGGTCTCATTTCTTTCTGATTCTCCTGTGGCACACTACAGTCAGGCTGTGAAGGCCCTCTTGTCAAATCCACAGTGGCTCTCAGTTCTCATTTCATTTGATCTCTCAGCAACTGCTTGACATAGTTTATCAGCGGCTTTGTTCTTATCATTCTTTTTCCTTGGCTTCTTGGATGCCATGCTCTGCCAGTCTTCCTTTCCTCTCTTTGGCCGCCTTTTCTAAGGGTCTTGCTGGCTCCTCCTCTTCCCCTTGACTTCTCCATGGTGCAGTGCCCTGGTTCCCTTCTCTGCACTTTCCTGGTCTCATCCAGTCATGTGAACATGTAGAACACCATTTATGTTCTGATGGTGCTCAAGTATGTATCGCTAGCCCTGACTCTGTCTCCCTGGGAGTTTTCTGAACAATCTTGACCAGATGATGTGATGGAAGCCTTCTAAACCTGCAAAGGTTTTGCAGCACAGCCAGAGCTCAATCAGACTCCTGCCTTTCCTACTCTCTGCTCTAGCTGTACAAGTTTCTTCGTAGTTCCTCCAACAAACCAGGACCCTTCTAGTTCTCCCTACTGAGAATTTTCTTTCCATAGATACTCACTCTCTCACTTTATTTAGATCTTGTCTCCTGTGTCACCTTATTAGAAGGCTTCCCTAACTACCCTGTCTAAAATACTAATCAAATAGATTACTCTCTAAACTCCCTTCACAATCTGTCCCCTAACCCTCCCTCAATTTTCTTCACTGCACATGCACCTGTCATTATGTGATTCATCTTATTTGTTTGTTAATTGTCTGTCTCTCCTGCCCTAGAAAGTACATTCCATGAGGTCAGTGATTTTGTCTTGTTCATCTTCAGATCCCGTGTACCTAGAATAGTGTCGAGCACATGAGTGAAGGCATGGATGTTCCAGGCATCAGTGATCTTGCCTTTCCCTAAAGAGCTGTTGCAATTTTAAATCTGCACATTTGGCAGGAAGCCTTGCCTTGCTTTATTGTGTATGTGTTTGTCTCTATGTTTTCTTTGCCAGGTCAGTGTCAGATAGCACAAGACGGGGACTGTGCTTCATGCCCTGTCAGGCTTTTGCACAGCAGTGCTCTGACCAGTAAGTGTTTAGTATGTGGATGTTAATGTGGTTGTGGCTTAGGTTTTCCTTCTGATGTAAGCATTTCTTTCTTTTTTCCTTTTCTTTCTTTTTTTTTTTTTTGAGATGGAGTCTCACTCCGCCACCCAGGCTGGAGTGCAGTGGTGCAATCTCGGCTCACTGCAACCTCTGCCTCCTCAGTTCAAGCGATTCTCCTGCCTCAGCCTCCTGAGTAGCTGAGATTACAGGCATGGGCCACCACACCTGGCTAATTTTTTGTATTTTTAGTAGAGATGGAGTTTCACTGTGTTAGCCAGGATGTGTGCTGTTGACTGTACTGGGCCAATTCTTTCTTTTTTTGAGATGGAGTCTAGTTCTGTTGCCCAGGCTGGAGTGCAGTGGTGCAATGTTGGCTCACTGCAATCTCCGCCTCCTGGGTTCATGGGATTCTCCCACCTCAGCCTCCTGAGTAGCTGGGATTACACCCGCCACCAGGCCCGGCTAATTTTTTGTATTTTTAATAGAGATGGAGCTTTGCCATGTTGGCCAGGATGGTCTTGAACTCCTGACCCCAAGTGATCCACCTGCTTTGGCCTCCCAAAGTGCTGGGATTGCAGGTGTGAGCCACTGTGCCCAGCTAAGTCCTCAATAATTCTTAAAAGTGGAAAGAGTTCCTGAGACTGAGGCATTTGAGAACTGCTGTGGTAGAGGCAGTGAGGGTGGGAACAGGACATGGCTGTGTCTCATTCTCCTGGGGGATGACAATTTAGATGAGACCTGCTAATTTGGACGGTAGTCACTATGGGCAGGAATGAACAGCCTTTGAGAGTTCTACACTTTCTGACTGGTCCAAGAAAGACTAGATGTTATGAGTCAAATGGGCCAGAGTGCTGTTTCTCTCTTCACATACTTTAGGTTACCAAGACAACATAAATGCACATTTTTGAGTATTTCACTGTAGAATGGAGAGAAGCTTCCTTCTGGCATCTCACGTCCTCTTCTCCTGCCTCCCCTGATTATCAAATGTACTTACTTCTTTGTGCTTCACATACAGTGTATTTGACTCAAAACTTCATATGCTGGAGCACCTGGGTCGTTTTGGTGCCTTTAGCCCTCTCTCTCTGTTGGAATGTGGGCTTCTGCAGAGCAGGAACTATGCCCAGCCCCCTGGATCCAGGCAGAGCCACCCTGGCATCCGGTCTGGTGCAGAGGGGGCCATCAGAGCATGTTTGCTGACTGAATGAGTAAATATAGAAAGGTAATGCTATTTAGGGTAAAGATGAAACTGTTCTGTGAGTCTGTTACTTAATCCCTTATGCTGCATGCTCTTTCCTCCCACTCAGAGGCAGCTGTTTGAGGAGCACAGATCTCCGTCTTCTACAAGCTGAGAAGCAAATGGGAATTGTTGATGAAGCCCTGGTCCGGGGTTAGGAGGCCAGGCGTCTAGTCCAACCTTGCCTCTAACTAGCTGTGTGCCATCAGGTCTGTAAGTGCCTTCCGATCATTACTTACAGGTAGACACTCAGATAGACGTGTGTCCTCTGAATGCAGAAACAGTCACATGGACAAACACCTTGACCCCTGGCTTATCGGAAATGCTTAAGCACCAGGGTGATGAATTTGATGTGAGAAAGGCTTTTATTTTACACTCCAGAGGCAGGACAATTTTAAAATACCATCCACTGTGGGCCTGTATTTTTTAAGTGATATTGAGTAATCGTTGAGAAGCAAAACAAGATACAGAGAGGGACTGAGAAACTAGAATGTGTCTCACCTTGCCCTCAATCAATGAGATTCATGCATTCATTCCTCAAATATGCATTGCTTACTGTGTGCCCATGTACCAGGATTGGTGTGGGACTTGGGTGATCACAGGGTGATCAGGTTATGCGGGGTCCTCGCCCTTTCTGGGGCTCAGTTTCCTTGTTTCTAAAATTAAAACTTAGAAAAGATGTTCTTTAAGAGCCTTTCCAGATTGGAACTTCTGTGATTTTCATCAGCCATGGAAGCAGTCCCTTGCTTCTTGTTTATGTATCTATTAAAATCTTGGGTAACAGAATTTAACCATTTTTTGAGATTTAACCACATTTAAGCCCTTTGAAACTTCATGCTTTCCCAGAAGATGAATCATGAGATACTCCAGTGTATCTGGATGGGGGAAAAAGAACAAATGTCTTGGGAAATTTGAAGATCTCTGTGTCTGTGCACAAGTCTCTTTCACTCAGCATTAAACCATCTCTAAGTAGGAAACATCAAATTTCTCCCACCTTGGAAACTCATCTGTGTCTCCACATGTGGCTTCGTTTTTGAGAGACTGGTTAATTTTTCATGCCTGTAATTCCCTGGCTTAGCCCCATGCAAGGACATGACTACTGAAGGCCTGTCATAAATGTAATTATTTTTTTACAAATTCTACTATTATATGAGCAGCTGTGATGCTATGGATGGGGCTGCTCACTAGTTCTGATGGCAAAGCGCAGGGCACTCTCTGTCCTCTTCAGGGCCTTTCCTCCCCTTTTTTCTTCCACGGCTTTGCCATGTTCTACCCTTCTTAGCACGGTCGATAAAATCCAAGGTTGTGTTTTTATTTCAGATTAGCTAGGAATAATTTTTTTAGTATATTTATAGTATAAGCATGCTCCTTGCAATATGTGGGCCATACTTATACTACAGAATTATTCTTAGTCTATCTGAAATTCAAATTTACTTGGGTATCCTGTATTTTATTCCTGTGTTACAGTGGCACCCACTGTCGTAGTCAGACTGTTGTCTGAGTTCAGGAGAGATAACCTAATTCTGCCTGAGCAAGGCAGGGCAAATTTCTCAGTGGTACTGGAACAGTAGGGATTAGCTCATTTAATCTCTTGCAATTGTTGTCACTATTAAGCCCTCTTTTTTTTTTTTTTTTTTTTTTTTTTTT
>NW_026652290.1:36222342-36411471 GCF_009828535.3 Hylobates moloch | reverse complement strand
GGAGTGCAGTGGTGTGATCTCGGCTCCCTGCAACCTCCGCCTCCCGGGTTCAAGCAATTCCCCTGCCTCAGCCTCCTGAATAGCTGGGACTACAGGCGTGCACCACCACGCCCAGCTAATTTTTGTATTTTTAGTAGAGAAGGGGTTTCACCATGTTGCCAGGATGGTCTTGACCTTTTGACCTCATGATCCACCCACCTCGGCCTCCCAAAGTGCTAGGATATCAGGCATAAACCACCGCACCTGGCCTATGCCATTTTTAAGCTGGGAAAACTGACAGCCAGAGGTTAAGTAGCTTGCCTAAGATCAGTTAGCTAGTAAGTGTCTTTGCTGGCATTTGAACCCAGGCAGAGTAAGCTATTAGCACACATGTAACCACTGTGCTATCCTTATATTGCTACTTCTAATAATTTATTTATGTGATTTGCTGTACAAACCATTTTCATATTTCTTGGCTTAAGTCTTTCACGTGATGCACACAGGGACTGAGAAAATCAGTAATGAATGCCACTTTGCCTTCAGTCAGTGCGATTTATGTATTCATTCAGCACATGTTTATTAAGCACTCTGTGCTTTATGACCATATTGTCAGGTTTGGTATCATGCTTTCTTTGGTATAAATTGGGACACATAGATTAGGTAAATTGCCTTTAATATCAAATATGTCATCTGGGCCAGCCCTGGAACTCCTAGACCACCTCCGGTGTCTATGACAGAACCCAGTTCTGCTTGGTGGGTATCTATTTTTCATTCAATAAAATGAGGAAAAATGAAAATAAATTCATACTATGATATGATGATCTTATCATCCATGTCAAGTATAGAAATACCATCCTTTTAGGTCTTTAAAAACAAAAATGACCTTCCTATTGGGAGAATGTGTTATAGTATGTGGGTCTCACCCTTGAGTGGCCATGAGAGTCCCCTAGGGGCTTGTGGAACACAGATGGCCTGGTCCCACCCCCGAGTTTCTGATGCAGCAGGTCTAGGGTGACCCTGAACATTTGCATTTCTAGCTAGTTCCCAGGAGATGCTAATGCTGCTGGTCCAGGGACCACCTGCGGAGAACCTCTGGCACAGCAAAGGGAAGGGTGAAATCAGAAAGCCTGGGGTCAGTGTCCAGCTTCCAGCCTTGAACAAGTCCAAGTTATAGAGCCCGATGGAGTCTGTTTCTTCATCCGGTTAGGCTCTTGGAGCCCTTCTGAGAATGAAATGGCATAAGGTAAAAAAATAGTTATTTTTCTTGCTCTTATCCTTTGGAGATACTACAATTACGCTTCAGCGACACACACAGCATGGTGGATTGCCTGTCTTTATTGCTTCCGTGTCTCAGCTGAGAAAAGGCTCCTGACTGATGGGTGATGTGGAGAGTGCAGGAATCCTATTTGGCTCGATGCTCAGCCCAGAGATGCCCTTGGTGAGGTGAGATGCGCACTGGGGTCCTGCAGGCTGTCCCTGGGCGGTAGGACTACACCCTTGTCTTTACTTGGTTTTCCCGGAAGCAGACCCTGAGACAAGGTGCGGTTTGTTTAGGAGGCGATCCCAGAAAACGCTGGCTGGAGAGCAGGAAGGGAAGCCAGGAGGGAAGAGAGGCGTTAAGAACTCCTCCATCAGGCCAGTTATCACAGTGGGCATGGTGGCCTGGTCCGGCTGGGGGAGCTCTGGCTTTCTTTGGAGGCTTCTCTGGGGATGCTGCCTCAGAAAGCCTCAGGTGGGAGGTAGTTTAGCTAATGCAGACAGCCCCAGGGCCTGAGGTCCAGAGATGCCCACGGCAATCTCCTCCATCCGCAGACCTCTCGCCAAAGCTCTAAGGCCCCCACTGTTACTGGCCATATGCCGCACGCTTCACGTGCGCCAGGCAGAGACAAGCTCAAGAGCCGCTGGTCTCCACTGCGGGTGGCTGGAACAGCGCACTTCAGTCGTTCCGTGTCTGCCTCCACCCCTGGTAGCACCAGAGCCTCCCAGGAGTCCCCGCAGTCCGAGCCAGCCTCAGCATCCAGCGCTTTCTTGCTGTTGCCTGGTTGTTCCCGCGGCGGCCGAGCTCGGCACTTCTCACACTCCCTGCCTCTCGAGGACTCTGCTTGTTCCTCATCACAGCACGGGGTTGCTCTGGCACCCAAGGCGGTGTCCCTCCTGCGCCTCACCACGATCGCGGCAGAGATCTCCTGCGGGGCGTCCGGGCCTTGGGAGGGCATCGCGCATCTCCCGCAGCGCCCTCCCGGACTAGCACAGCGGGCTGGCATCGCTTCCTGAGGTTTGGCCCCAAGTTTTACGGCTTAATGAGGCACATAAATAGATAAATTGTCTTCATCACGACAGCGATTGCTTTCACTTGGCAGGAGACCCACATATTACTGCACCTTTGGGATTCCCCTTCCTAAGTCGGAGGCAATTACCATTATTCACATTTTACGAAATAAGAAGCACAAGCTCAGAGGGGATTCAGAGAAGTTTAAACATGTATCTAGTGGTTAAATGGTCAAGTTAAGATGACCATTGAACATTTAAGTTTAAGGATTTATAAAACCATACAGACAGCGTGGGCATGTGATCTGTGCGCCGTGGTCCCCACGGAAGCGGTGAGAACGCACCTGACCAGCTCAGCCACACGGCGCGGTGGCCTAGGCCCTGCTGCGGGCTCTGGATCCAGCGGTCACGGTTTCTCTGAGAGCGCGCCTCCCAGGGGCTGCTCCGGCCCAGGGCAGGGCGTTGCAGGGGTGATGGGACAGCCTTGCTTTTGGGAGGCGCGGCACTCTGCCGAGGGCCACCCCTGGTAGCCCTGCCCAGCCTCCTTGGGAGCACACAGCTGTCTAGGATGCTTTTGGGCATCCTTTCCCTCCGTTCCACTCAGGGTCTGTGGTGCTGCAAAATGGCCCTAATGACCTAAAGACCTTTACCTCTGGCTCTCCACATCCTTGAGTGGGCCCCTCCTATTTTTTACCTGAGCAAATCTGTGTGAGTGTGAATAAATTATCTGCGTGAATGGAATACAGAAGAAGTAATGATTCGTGACTTTTGAGATTAGGTTATAAGGGACTACAGCTTTCATCTTGGGCTGTCTCTCTGTGTATCTCTATCTCTCTCTTTCTCACCTCTTTCTCTTCTCTCTCTCTTTCTTCCTGTCTGTGTCTCGGATCACTTGCTCAGGGGCAAGCAAGTGGCCATGTTTGAAGTGCACTCAAGCAGCTCTGTGGAGATGCCCACATAGTAAGAACTAAATAAGGCTCTCAGTGCCACTGAGACCAGCCAGCAATCACATGAATGAGTTTGGAAGGGATCCAGGAGCCTTCAAATGGCTGCAGCCCCAGCCTATATAGCTTGACTGCCAACTATAATTACTGTTTTTATTATTTTTTTTTTTTTAGCAAGTGTATGTTTCTATATAGGTAGAATTGGGTTTTGCGTTGTTATATAATCTAAACATCTTTTTTGTTTAATAAGTGAATTAACTTGACAAGTGTTTAATAGGTGAATTAACTTGATAATTAACTTGATAAGGTGAATTAACTTGATAAGGTATTTGCTTTTGGAGAGGTGAGAGGCAGTGGAGCTAGGGGGGTGGGGGTGGGGAGAGTGAGTGGCAGAGTGAGTTTACCCCTATGAGACTGAGAGAGGCCCGGGACCTACCTCAAAGGAGCAGGGTCATGATGCTAGCTAGCAGCCAGCCACCTCCTGGTCCCCATGCCTGGCAGCATGGTGGCAGCTCGGTTGTGAGGAGGGGAGGAAGCGGGTGTCCAGCTCCCTGCCATGGAGGGCATGGACATGGACCGGGACCTGGAGCTGATGCAGAAGGACGTGCTCATCTCCGAGTTCCAGAGGCTGCTTGGCTTCCAGCTCAACCCTGCCAGTTGCGCCTTCTTCCTGGACAGGACCAACTGGAACCTACAAGCAGCAATTTGTGCCTCTTATGCCTTTGAGAGCTCAAACATCAGTGTGCCCTCTATGTCCTTTGTTGAAGATGTCACCATAGAGGAAGGGTAGTCAGTACCTCCTGATACTCAGTTTGTAAATACATGGTGGATCCAGAATTCTGGGGCAGAGGCCTGGCCTCCAGGAGTTTGTCTTAAATATGTCGAGGGAGACCAAGTTGGACATGTGAACATGCTGATGGTGAGATTGCTAGAGCCGCAAGAGATTACAGATGTTATTGTCCAGGTGTACAGCCCCAGCAGAGCAGGAATGTATCAGGGACGGTGACGGATGTGCACTGCTACAGGACTCTACTACGGAGATGTCATCTGGGTGATTCTCAGTGTGGAGGTGGGTGGACTTGTAGAAGTAACGCAGCAGCTGTCATCTTTTGAAACAGAGTTCAACACACAGCCGTATCTCAAGGCAGAAGGAAACTTCAACCCTTTTGCCTCTCCCCGAAAGAACCAACAATCAGATGAAAACATCTTATAAGACCCTGGGGGTTCTGAGTTCTACTCAATCAGCAAAAACACATGGGCTCCTGCTCCTGACCAAACTGAGCAAGACCAGAATAGACTGTCACAGAACTCTGTAAATCTGTCTCCCAGCAGTCATGCAAACAACCTATCAGCAGTGACTTACAGTAAGGGGCTCCGTGGGCCTTACCCCTTCGGCCAGTCTATTTTTTTTTTTTTTTTTGAGATGGAGTCTCACTCTGTTGCCCAGGCTGAAGTGCAGTGGCATGATCTCGGCTCACTGCAACCTCCGCCTCCCGGGTTCAAGCAATTCTCCTGCCTCAGCTTCCCGAGTAGTTGAGACTTACAGGCACGCACCACCACGCCCAGCTAATTTTTGTATTTTTAGTCGAGATGGAGCTTCACCATGTTGGCCAGGATGGTCTCGATCTCTTGACCTTGTGATCCTCCTGCCTCGGCCTCCCAAAGTGCTGGGATTACAGGCATGAGCCACTGCACCCAGCCCCCTTCGGCCAGTCTTAAATGGGTGTCAGCAAGAAGAAAAATTAACAAAAGACAGAAGGCCTGACTTTGGGGGTGGGGCAAGGGGTTTGTCTGGATTGCAGACCACATTGCACAGACCCCTGGCTCTGACCCCGTCTCATCCCAGAAGAAGAGGAAGAAGCAGAACAGACTAGTTTTGAGTAAACTTAGTATGTATGTGTTTAAAAAAAAATGCTGGCTCTTAGTTCTGTCCTTTCATTTGATACTAGCTACTTTGATAGTTATTCTTTAGGTTGTTCACTATATTGTTGGTTTTCTCTCTTCTTTTGTGTGTGTGTGTGTGGGTTTGATGTTCAAGAATGCTTGTGTTTGTGTTGTGGTGTCTAGCCTTATATTTATACCATTATGTACTAACTTTAATCCTCTTATCCTTTAATGATACCTTATTCCCACCTAAAATGTGCAATATAATTACTGTTTTCTCTTCCCTTCTATCTCTCCTCTACTACCAAGTATTACCCAATACTATCTTTCTTAGTATTTATTTTTGTACTGTTAACTATGCTTAGACTTTTATTACATGGTTTGTTGGCTTTAAATAAAATCCTCCGACTCTCAGCTATTACTTATAAATCCCGCAATACATTTCTTTCTCTTCTGTATCGGTGCACATCCACACCCACTTTTTTCCCCCTTTTCCCCCAAGTTTTTGTCAGCATGTATAATATTTACATATTATTTTCTCACTTCAACTTCTGAAACCCAGAGTAAAGTTTCAGCCTCAGTAGTAAAGTTAAATATATTTGATATTGATCGCCAGTCCTTCTGCCCAAATCTCCCCCAACAGCTCTTGCTTGACTACTGTTCAGTCTTCTGGAAGAGTCTTTAAAAAGGCTCGTGGGAATATTGTTTGAGCTTTTTCATGTTTAAAACAATTTATCTGTAGCTTTTATTTTTGAGAGCAGCTTAGATGGCTCTTGGGTCACATTTTCTTCCTTTGAGTATCTTATAGATGTTGTTTTACTATCATTTAGCATTAAATCTTTTTCTGACCAGACAAATGTGTTCCTTTATAAGTGTGTGTATGTGTGTGTGTGTGTGTGTGTGTGTGTGTATGTGCCTTTTACTATGACATGCTTCAGTGTTGACTATTCTGGATTAATATTTTCCTAGCAAACAATGAGCCTTACATAGATATTAGTTTTCTTTAATTTCAGGAACCTTTCTTGAATTATATATTTAAATTGTGTGTTTCTTTGTGTGTTTTTTAAAGTAATTTCAACTTTTATTTTAGGTTCAGGGCGTGCTTTGTTACATGGGTATATTGTGTGATGCTGAGGCTTGGGGTACGATTAATCCCATCATCATCTAGATAGTACCCAATAGTTTTTGTTTGTTTGTTTGTTTCTGAGACAAAGTCTCGCTCTTCTGCCCCAGGCTGGAGTGCAATAGCATGATCTTGGTTCACTGCAATCTCTGCCTCCCGGGCTCAAGCGATTCTCCTGCCCCAGCCTCCCAAGTAGCTGGGATTACAGGTGTCTGCCATCATGCTCAGCTAATTTTTGTATTTTTAGTAGAGATGGGGTTTCGCCATGTTGGCCAGGCTGATCTCGAACTCCTGACCTCAAGTGATCCACCCACCTTGGCCTCCCAAAGTGCTGGGATTACAGGTGTGAGCCACTGTGCCTGGCCAGTACCCAATAGTTTTTCAGTCACTGCTGACTTTCCTTCCTCCCACCCCCATCTAGTAGTCCCCAGTGTCTGTTGTTCCCATTAATATACCTATGTGTTTCCAATGCTTAGCTCCCAGTTATAAGTGAGAACATGTGGTCTTCAGTTCACTTAGGATAATGGCCTCCAGCTGCATCCGTGTTACTTCGAAGTATATGATTTTATTCATTTTTATGGTTGTGTAGCAGTCCATGGTGCATATGTACCACATTTTCTTTATTTAATCTACTGTTGATGGGAACCTAGGTTGATTCCATGGCATTGATTTTGTGAATAGTGCTGTGATGAACATACAAATGCATGTGTCTTTTTGATAGAACAGTTTATTTTCCTTTGGATAGATACCCTGTAATAGGATTGCTGGGTCGAATGGCAGTTCTAAGTTCTTTGAGAAATCTCCAGACACTGCTTTCTACAGTGGCTGCACTAATTTACATTCCCATCAACAGGGTATATGTGTTCCATTTTCTCCACAGCCTTGCTTGCCAGCATCTACTGTTTTTTGATATTTTTAATAATAGCATTCTGACTGGTGTGAGATGTTATCTCAATGTGGTTTTGATTTTCATTTCTCTGATGATTTAGTGATATTGATCATTTTCTCATATGTTTGTTGACTACTTGTATGTCTTCTTTTAAGAAGTGTCTGTTTATATCTTTAGTTCACTTTTTAACAGGATTATTTGTTTTTTTGCTTGTTGAATTGTTTACATTCCTTATAGATTTGGATATTAGACCTTTGTCAGATGCATAGTTTGTGAATATTTTTCTCTCACTCTGTAGGTTGTCTGTTTACTCTGTTGATAGTTTCTTTTGCTGTGCAGAAGCTCTTTAGTTTAATTAGTTCCCACTTGTGAATTTTTGTTTTTGTTACAATTGTTTTCGAGGACTTAGTGATAAATTCTTTCCCAAGGCTGATGTCCAGAATGGTGCTTCCTAGGTTTTCTTCTAGGATTCTTATAGTTTAAGTCATATATTTACGTCTTTAATCCAGCTTTAATTTTTGTATGTGGTGAAAGGCACAGATACAGCTTCATTCTTCTGCATGTGGCTAGCCAGCTATCCCAGCACCGTTTATTGAATAGGGAATCCTTTCCCACTGCTTGTTTTTGTCAATTTTGTCAAAGATCAGGTGTGCAGCTTTACTTCCGGGTTGTCTTTTCTGTTCCCTTAGTTTATGTGTCTATTTTTCTATCAGTACCATGGTGTTCTGGTTATATAGTTTGAAGTCAGGTAATGTGATGTTTCCAGCTTTGTTCTTTTTGCTTAGGATTGTTTTGGCTATTTGGGCTCTTTTTTGGTTTCATATGAATTTTAGCATAGTTTTCTCTAGTTGTGTGGAAATGATGCTGGTAGTTTGATAGGAATAGCATTGAATCTGTAGATTGCTTTAGGTAGTTTAACAACATCAATTCTTCTAATCTGTGAGCATGAATGTTTTTCCATTTCTATGATCTCTTTCAGCAGTGTTTTGTAGTTCTTCTTGTAGAGATATGCTTCAATGTTGACCACTCTGGACTCATTTTTTCCTAGTGAACAGTAAGCCTTATACAGATGCCAGTACCCTTGAATTTCAGGAACACTTCTTGATTTCAATATTTAAATTTTTTTGTGGTTTATTGTTTTGGTTTTCTTCTTTGGGAAAAACAATAAATTTCTTTAGTCATCTTCATGTGTCTTCCAGTTATTCTATTTTTCTCTGTAATTCGTTTTATTTTCTGACATATCCATTTCATTGTGTTCACTTTTCTCATTTGTAACCATATATATACGTTTCTAATGTTTTTTCTTAGAATGTCTGATCTCCTTATGTGTCATTTAATTTTGTGTTTAAATTTGTAACGAGTCTTTTCTTTTACTACTTTGTGGATATCTTCCCTGAAATCTTGCATTTCTGTTTCTGGGTTTTCTTACTAAAGTTAATTGCTTTGATACATTTTAAAAATATTCTTTTTTTTTTTTTTGAGATGGAGTCTTGCTCTGTCACCCAGGCCAGAGTGCAGTGGCGCGATCTCGGCTCACTGCAACCTCTGTCTCCTGGGTTCAAGTGTGTCTCCAGCCTCAGGCTCCCGAGTAGCTGGGACTATAGGCACATGCCACCACGCCTGGCTAGTTTTTGTATTTTTAGTAGGGACCAGGTTTCACCATAATGGCTAGGCTGGTCACTAACTCCTAACCTCAGGTGATCTCCCCACCTTGGCCTCCCAAAGTGCTGGGATTACAGACATGAGCCACCGTGCTCAGCCTAAAATATTTATTCTCATAATATCTTTATAACAGTGTTATGTAGTTCTTTTGAAAAATTTTATTTTTCTACATATCCATAAAACTATTGAACTAATTGGCTTTTTATGAGCCAGCTATTTGCAGGAGATGTGTGCATTGTGTGTGTGTGTGTATATAGAGGAATGTTGAGAACTAGAGGGAGGGAAGGGGAAGACCAGGTTGGTTTCCTAAGCTTCACAATTCAAAGGCTCTCTCACTTCCACCAAAAGGAAATACTGCTTCTGCATCTATTGATTGGGTGTATGATTCTTTCCTCTGCTTCTATGAATCAAATATAGTCTAGCAATGTTTCTTCTACTGGCTGTACTTACTCCAATATCTTCAACCATTGCTACAAAGGATGGATATAGTCTTTCCCTTCTAGAGTGAGCCACTTACATCTATGACATAGCATATATTTTTAATGGTACATTCTGAGTTGTGCCTTTGCAGGGTCCCTTATCACCTGCTCATTATTTTTCCGTCTCCTTCCATGACATCTATTTTTGACATTTCTTTCAGATATTTTAGCATCTGGAAATTATTTCTATTTTTCATTCTTCTTTTGTTTTTGTTTAATTTCCAAGCAGAGAGGAAAAGTATGCAGACTTATGTAGCTATGTAGTGGAAGTGCTCACTGACATCTCCTGACTAGTCTTCTTTGTAATTAGCAACATAGGTTAGCAAGATGACTGAATGAGATGAGACTAAGGTACGATTTCTGTTCCGCATTTAATTTCTTTTTTTTCTTTTTCTTTCTTTTTTTTTTTTTTTTTTGAGACAGAGTCTAGCTCTGTCGCCCAGGCTGGAGTGCAGTGGTATGATCTCAGCTTACTGCAACCTCTGCCTCCTGAGTTCAAGCAACTCTCCTGCCTCAGCTTCCTGAGTAGCTGAGACTACGGGCGCTTACCACCATGGCTGGCTAATTTTTTGTATTTTTAGCAGACAGGATTTCACCGCATTAGCCAGGATGGTCTCGATCTCTTGACCTCGTGATCTGCCTGCCTCAGCCTCCCAAAGTGCTGGGATTACAGGCGTGAGCCACCGCACCCAGCCCTGCGCATTTAATTTCTTGTGACTAGCTGGTTGGTCAGTGAGACCACATAGCTAGCAAAAATAAGTAAACTAGTCTGACAAAATTGTTCTAATATGCACGATCTAAAAATATTTCCACAAAAATAAGTATTTTTATTTACTAATTCAATTGAACAGCAGCAACAACAATAATAATAAAACACCAGGGGCAATTGACAAAATTATAATCTGAGGATTTTACTTTTGAATTTATGACCATAGTCATCCTTCTACATTTTGTCATAATTTCTTACATTCATGAAAGAAAAACTGATTTGAACGCAGTTTGTTAATGTCATGAAATATTACTTTAGAGAAACATTAAATCACATCTAGTGCAACTGCTTTGGTTGGAATGTGTCCCCTTCAAAATTCAGGGTTGAAACTTACTGGCCAATGTGGTAGTATTAAGAGGTGAGGCCTTCAAGAGGTGACGGCTTTTCCTTTGTGAAAAGGATTAAGGTCCTTATAAAAGAGACTTCGTGTAGAATTTGGCTCTCTTGCCTTCTCGCCTTCAGCCTCCACAACTTTGAGAAAATAAATTTCTGTTCTTTTCGTTTTTTGATGTTATGACTTCGGATTTCTATTCTTTATAAATTACCTAGTCAGTGGTCTTTTTTTAATTTTTTAAAACGGACACAGAGTCTTACTCTGTTGCCTAGGCTGGAATGCAGCAACATGATCATAGCTCACTATAGCCTCAAACTCCTGGTTTCAGGTGATCCTCCCACCTCAGCCTCCCATGAAGCTGGGACTACAGACATATGCCACTGTACCCAGCTAATCTTGTAAGTTGTTGTTGTCGTTGTTGTTTAGTAGAGATGAAGTCTCACTAAGTTGCCCAGGCTGGTCTCAAACTCCTGGGCTCAAGTGATTCTCTTGCCTTGGCCTCCCAAAGTGTGAGGATTGTAGGCATGAACACCTAGCCAAGGTCTGTGGTATTCTATTATAGCAGCACAAACAGACTAAGACAGAAGCTCACTAAACATACTTCTATTAAGGCTGTTTTGGCTAATCTTTTGCCATTTTTTTTTTTTAAGTAGTGCAACTTGGCTAAAAACATTGTCAAAGTGCTTTGGGGCATTAGATTCAAATTCTGTTTGTATGGTTTTATTGTGTTTGGGCCCTAGAAATAAAGCTTACTCAGTAGAAGGACGTTTTCTAGTACACAGAGTTGAATTTTGGGCTCCATGGTAGCATGGTAATAAAAAGTTATGGCATTAAATACAGTCCTAGGAGTTGCTTTTCGATTTTCGGCCAAACTCAAAGATCTAGATTATAACTTATGTCTTCATCACTTCTTTGGAAGCTCGTGAGCCCCTTCCACAAATATTTCCACAGAAAATGGAAATCTGTCCTCCATAATAGCATACTTGTGGTCAGATCTTACGGTATTTGAAAGAGTATTTTTAAAAAATTCTTTGCAAACTAAAAGGGACAGACCTTTTGAGTAAATTGTTATGTCTTCTTAGAAGTAGGTATCATAATTCTTGGTCCAGGAATGTAGGTAATGTCAACTCTCTGGAGCCCAGATTCCTCATTTTTCAAATGACAGGGACTAGACGAATTGCTTTTTAATGCCCCTCAAGTTGTTAACTGAAAGGTGGGTGTAGAGCTATCTCAGAACACAGTAGTTTTGAGGAATAACTTTTGAAAGTCATTGGGTAGGATGACCACCTATGCCCCATTTGCTTGTGCTATCTTTTTCTTTTAAACACTTATTCAGGGATGAGCAATATTGGGGCTAAAATAGAGGTTATTGGGCAGATATTATTATCTACTCTCAGATAACCCTACTGTTTGTGATTACATGATTTTAATTTTATTCATTTAGGTAGTTAAAAAAAATTAAAGTTGTTTCTACTTAAACTACAATTACTCCCAGAAGGGATTATGCCTTAAGCTTCTGTTACTGAAGGCTTTTATTATTGTTTAGTACTTTAGACCGAAATTATTGGCATTCAATTTTACAAGACTGTTGTGGTTCAGAGACTGTGTCTTATAAATATAGGGAGTGGGGTGGGGAGGAATAGGGAGTTGAAAGTCCCAGTTTTTTGTTTTTGTTTTTGTTTTTTTTGAGACAGAGTCGCACTCTATCGCCCAGGCTGGAGTGCAGTGGCATAATCTTGGCTCACTGCAACCTCTGCCTCCCGAGTTCAAGTGATTCTCCCACCTCAGCCTCCTGAGTAGCTGGGATTATAGGTGCCCGCCACCACGCCTGGCTAATTTTTGTATTTTTAGTAGAAACAGGGTTTTGCCATATTGGCCAGGATGGTCTAGAACTCTTGACCTCATGATCCGCCCACTTTTGCCTCCCAAAGTGCTGGGATTACAGGCATGAGCCCCTGCGCCTGGCCTATAAATATTCTTTACCAAGTTAAGAAAGTTTGCTTTTATTTCCAGTTTGCTGATGATTTTTAATTGATATGTAACATTTGTACATCTGACATTCTGTTACATGCATAAAATATGTAATGATCCAGTCAAGGTATTTGGGGTGTTTGTCGCCCTGAGTATTTATCATTTCTATGTGCTGGAAACATTTCAAGTCTTCTCTTCTAACTATTTTGAAATATACAATACATTATTATTAATCATAGTCACCCTACTCTGCTATTTAACATTAGAACTTATTCCTTCTAACTGTGTGTTTGTACCCATTAACCAATCTCTCTCTATTTCCCTCCACATCCCCTGCAACCACCCACACACCCTTCCCAGCCTCTGGTATCTATCATTCTACTCTTTACCTTCATGAGAGCAACTGTTTTAGCCCCTACATATGAATAAGACCATGTAATGTTTGTGTTTACGTGCCTGACTTATTTCACTTAACGTAATGACCTCCAGTTCCATTCATGTTACTGCAAATGACATGATTTTATTCTTTTTAAGGCGGAATAGTATTCCACTGTGTATATGTACCACATCTTCTTTATTCATTCATCCACTAATGGACATCTTAGTTGATTCTACATCTTCGTTATTATGAACAGTGCTGCAATAAACACGAGAGTGCAGATATCCCTTTTATATACTGATTTCCCTTCCTGTGGATAAATACCCAGTAGTGGGATTGCTGAATCATACAATAGCTCTCCTTTTAGTTTTTTGAGAAATCTCTATACTGTTTTTCATAGTGGCTGTATTAATTTACATTCTCACCAACAGTGTTTGAGTTCCCTTTTCTTTGTATTCTTGCTAGCATCTGTAAATTATTTTGTCTTTTTAATAATAACCATCCTAATTGGGGTGAGATGCTATCTCGTTTTTGTTTTGATTTGCATTTCCCTGATGATTAGTGATGTTGAACATTTTATCATAAACTTTCATAAACTCATTGCTGGCCATGTGTGTGCTTTCTTTTGAGAAATGTCTACTTATGTCTTTTGCCCCCGTTTTAATGGGATTTTCTTTCCCCACTGTTGAGTTGAGTTCCTTGTATAATCTGGATATCAGTCCCTTGTTGGGTGAAAGGTTTGCAAATATTTTCTCCCATTCAACTGGCTGTTTCTTCACTCTGTTGATTGTTTCCTTTGTTGTGCAGATGCTTTTTAGTTTAATGAAGTCCCATCATTCTATTGTCATTTTTGTTGCCTGTGCTTTTGAGGTCCTAGCCATAACGTCTTTACCTAGACTGAAGTCCTGAAGTGTTTCCCCTCTGTTTTCTTCTAATCATTTTATAGTTTCAAGTCTTACATTTAAGTCTTTAATCCATTTTGAGTTGATTTTTGTATATGGCGAGAGAAAGGGGTCCAGTTTCATTCTTCTGCTTATGAATATCCAATTTTTACAGCACTGTTTATTGAAGAGAGCGTCCTTTCCCTGAGGTATGTTTGTGGTGCTTTTAAAAAAAGTGTTTGTTTTTACCAAGTGTTTTTGCTGCACTACTGATATGATCATATCTTTTTCTTCTTTATTCTATTAATGTGGTAAGATGCATTGTTTTATTTGCAAATGTCAAACCAACCTTACGTTCCATGAAAACTCCAACTGGTTGTGATTTTTAAAATTATTGCTAGGCTATATTTTCTAACATTTTCTTTGAGGTTTTTGCATCAATGTTCATGAAAAAGTTTGGTTGGTAATTTTCATTTCATTTGATGTCCACAGATTTTGATATTCAGGTTTTCTCCTCATTTAATGAGTGGAATGCAGTCTCTCTTTTTATATTTTTCTGGGAAATTTGTGTAATATTTTTGTTATTTCTTTCATACACATTTATAGGAATTCACAGGAATTCACACATTTATAGGAATTTATAGGAATTCTAGGCCTAGGATTCCTTTGTTAGCAGGGTTTAAATTCCATATTTGATTATTTGTCTTTTTGTGTCCCTGATTATTTTATATAAATGCCAGATGAGTAGGTATGCTATATATAATTGTTGTGTGAAGGAGTTACATATACAAAGTGACTCTCAAATGTGGAAAGATCCAAGAAACGAAAGAACTAAGCAGACAAATCTAGTCTGTTGATGGAGGGCAATTTATCAGGGAACTTACGGATGGAAGCATGATCTCAAGCAGCTGCAAGACAGCTAGATTTCCACACTATTACTTCCCAGACTCAGGGCTTACATACCATAGGGAAAGGGGTATGTGCTCTATAGAGACAATTGAAAGCAACCCTCCGGAACAGGCAAGGATGCTGTGTGCATCGTGGCCTATAATCTGGGTGACCACATCAAGGGTGCTTGGATCTGAAGGCAGGATTTATGTTGAGTACATGTTCTCACACTAAGAACAGCAAATAAAGTAGGAACCAGGAGGCATTCACGGGACTGGAGCTAATCAGAAGTCAACATGGCAGATTAGCATCCAAGATGGAGTCACTTTTGTCTCCACAATAATTGTAGTTAATTTGAATCTCTGTGTGATGTTGTCTTCCTCAAGAGAGAATTTACTATTGTTTCTCACAGAAGGGTGGATCCTTTGATCTAATCAGAGAGTGAGATGACTTGAACCTAAACCTCATTCTTTGGGAGGATAGTCTATTATTTACTCTTTACTCTTGTGCACTTGTATTTCTCAAAATGTACCGTGTAACAGTTGGAGCACAAGTCGAAATAAATCTAAAAATATTCTTTTGAAAAATGAATCATACACCAGCTGGTTGCTATGTTTTTGTTGACAGGAACCTGATGACATGTATTGTGGGTTTATTTTCTAAATAATGATGTGCTTTTTTTTTTCAATATAAAAATAACACCACCAGACAGCAACTTTAAATCATGGACTTTAGGCTGTTTTTAGCAGTACTGATAGGTTTGCCTTTACCCACTTGCCCTCACCTTTCCCATCTGATAGAGTCCTGCCCATATCTTGCATTTACGGGATGAGTCCTCATGTTATATATCGAGTCTACTCCCTTAGCTAGAAATCTTAGACTCCCAAACATAGCATTTTCTCTACTGAGCTAATAGGCCCAGCTCGTGTAAAACCAGGTGCTTAAATGTTATTAGTAAAGACTGAAATCTTATTAAGATAAATTATTTATGATGGGTGATGCAAAGATTCAATTCAAAGTGGTATAAACTATCAACATACAGGAGTCTGAGTTACTTTTTGTGCACTTATAATTTCCTTAACAGAATGAACTTCAGTGAAAGGGGGGAAAATTAATTTATATTCTGGGGAATTAAACACATTGATCTTTAACTGGTATAAGCCCAACAATTGTTTAAAGGGAGACAAATCATGCTGCATGTAGCTCTTATTCAACGGTCATAAACAAACTAATGATCAGTAGTGATTCCAAAAGTAAATGTGAACCAGGCGCGGTAGCTCACCTCTGTAATCCCAGCACTTGGGGAGGCCAAGGCAGGTGGATCACCTGAGGTAACGAGTTCCAGACCAGCCTGGCCAACATGGCAAAACCCCGTCTCTACCAAAAATAAAAAAATCAGCCAGGTATGGTGGCAGGCTTCTGTAGTCCCAGCTACTACTCAGAAGGCTGAGGCACGAAAATTGCTTGAACCCGGGAGGCAAGGTTGCAGTGAGCTGAGATTGTGCCACTGCACTCCAGCCTGGGTGACAGAACAAGACTCCATCTAAAAAAAAAAAGAAAAAAAAAGCAATTGTACATTAAATATAATGCTGTTTAAATTTTGAGCCCTTCTGAATTATGTAAAGTGTTTGTTTAATAAAAGTGAAGTACCCTTTAAAACTGTGCTGTCCGATACATTGGCCAATTGTCATCTGAGTGACTTTGAGCACTTATAATGCAGAGAATGTGTATTGAGGTGGGCTCTAGGTGTAAACCTCATACCCGATTGTTATTCACCTGAGTGAATAACAAAAACAAGAATATAAAATATCTCATTAACTATTTTAAATATTTAACTATATGTTGAGGTGATGTTGCTTGTACATTAAATTAAATGCAAAATATTATTAAATTTAATTCTACCTGTATTTGTTTTTACTTTTTAATGTGGTGACTAGACAATTTTTAGTTCCATATGTGGTTTACATTATATTTCTATTGGTCAGAACTGCTTGAGAAGCTCAAAAATGTTGGACAACATTTAGGAATGTAAAAGTAAATCTCTCCACATCCAGTATTAATATGAAAAGTGGAATATTTCTAAACACAGATGCTCCCTTCCTGCAGAGGGGCTGCAGACATCCCAACTCTAGCCCACAGAGACCTATTGTGGCTCCTCACCTTCAGAACTGTTGGATAATGAATCTGTGTTGTTTTAAGCTACCTAGCTTGCAAAAATTTGTGACAACAGCTAGAGGAAACTCATTACAAACACAGAGGATGAAACTGAGACTCTAAGAATTTAAGAAACTTAACCAAATCACAGGTGTTTGAGGAGCGTCTGTGGCTCAGACCTAGGGCTTCTAATTCCCAGTGTAGTGATATTGATCTCACACCACTGATGCAGTAAAAGTAATAAACCGAGAGACCGCTGTAAACTGAGGTCACAGCTGTCCCCTCCTCTCAATGCACTGAGGAAAGCCTCCTTAGAGAAAAAGCAATCAAATATTAGATCAGTAAATTGCTTTTGCAATTTAAGATGTTATGGTCTCTTTTAAAAGTATTCTTGTAATAAGACACTTAGGAAACGTGTCTTTCCTTTAGTCAGTGGGTGGGAAGAGAGCGAAGTTTGAAACAGACTGTAAAAGAGATCAATTTTAATATTAATGATTTATGCACTCATGACTATGAGCTCAGAAATGAAGGTTATTTGGGGAAATATCCTTAAAGAATTGGCGCAAAGATTGCTGGAAACCATTGCGGGCATCCTTATGCGGAATTTGTGCCACATTCTTTTAACTCTTCATGAGGCAGAGAAAAATGCCTGATTCTGAGCACTCACAGGGTTTATAGCTCGGTCAGTTACAGTGTTGCAGGAATAGGGACACCGTGGAGGAATCGCAGAGTACTCTATGGTTCTAGGTCACAAACTCACTCCCACATACTGGGAACCTACTTGACAATGGCAAGCTGGTAGTCAAAAGCCAGGCTGAGGACGGCTTTTCTTCTTCCCAGATCTCTCCTTTTCCTGTCCTTGCGGGTCCTTCTGTTCTTCCCTCCTGCCTCTGGCCCTTCTCTCCTGCATCCCATCTGTTAGGCCGTCCCATCTGTTCCCCTGGCCAGTTTTCTCCTGAAATCGCTGGAAGTTCCTGCTGGCCTTTGTGACAGAGTCAACCTACCCAGGACGCTACAGGTCCTAGTCTCCACCCACCTTCTCTTCTGTCGCATTCGTCAGCTCAGTAACGCTTCCCAGGTGATCAGTCGCTCAAGTCAGACACGGGGCCCTCGCCTCTGCCCTGTCGCCTTGCCACTGGCCTTGTCCCTTCCAGGCTCTTCTCCAGGAATCCGTGAGGGGCCCTCGGCTTGGCGTGCCTGTCCAGCCCTGCGATCTGACACTCTCTCTTTGGTCCATGCCCACCTCTCGCCCTGCCTCTCTCGTCCTGCTTTCCTGCTTGGAAGATTTATTCTTGCTTCAGGGCCCTTGCTCATGCCTGTACCTTTTGCTAAGAATGACTTTCTTTCAAGTATAGGACCTGGCAAGGAACTTCCCACTGATCTTTAAGACTCATCTCAAGCTTTATGTTTCCTAGAAAGCTGGCCCTGACCTACAGCCCTCCCACTGGGAGAACTGAGGCCCCTGCCACTGGGTGTTGGCACTGCCTCTGCAGACACCTACTGATGCCTGTGGCCTGGGCCGATGCTGGCCATGCCGCCTCCACTCTGCTGAGTGCCCGCCTCTGCACAGAGTCTCTGCTACACTTCATGGCTAGAACATGTGTCTCCTTATAGCCGGATCACGTCTCAGCCTCATGCCTCTGGGGACTGACGCACCTGTTACATGGGAGCTGCTCAGTGGAAGATGAGCAAAATCATCCCAGTCACGTGTCAAGAGATTTGTCACTAAAAGAACAGGTCATGTAGGCATGAATGTTTGGAATATTTGTCTCATCATTACATTTCTCTAGAAATACAAGAGCACGTGAATAGTATACTTTTTTTGTTTTACAGTGAACTACTGCTCTCTTTAAAATGGCAAAACAAGCTAGGTGTGGTGGCTCACTCCTTTAATTCCAGGACTTTGGGAGGCTGAGGCAGGCGGATCACCTGAGGTCAGGAGTTCAAGACCAGCCTGGCCAACATTGTGAAACCCCGTCTATACTAAAAATAAAAAAAATAGCTGGGTGTGGTGGCTCACGTCTGTAGTTCCAGCTATTCGGGAGGCTAAAGCATGAGAATCGTTTGAACCCAGGATGCAGAGGCTGCAGTGAGCTGAGATCATGCTACTGCACTCCAGCCTAGGCACTAGAGTGAGACTTGGTCTCAAATAATAACAATAATAAATACATAAAATAAGATAAAATAAAATGGCAAAACAGAGTTGAAGAGAAAATGACAAAAACTGGATTACTAATCATTTTACATAAAGTCATCCAGCAGGGAAATATTTCAGGCAGGTATTTTTCTTTTTCTTTTTAACTTCTAAAAAGCTTATTATGGAAAAGTGCAAAGATATACAAAAGAAGAAAGAATAGAGTGTAATAAAGCCCTATGTAACCACCACCTTGTTGCAACAATTGCCAACAGCTTGCTGATTTTATTTTATTTTATTATTTTATTTTATTTTATTTTTTGAGATGGAGTCTCGCTGTGTCACCCAGGCTGGGGTGCAGTGGCACAATCTCGGCTCACTGCAAGCTCCACCTCCTAGGCACACGGTATTCTCCTGCCGCAGCTTCCCGAGTAGCTGGGACTATAGGTGCCTGCCACCACGCCCAGCTAACTTATTGCATTTTTAGTAGAGATGGGGTTTCACTGTGTTAGCCAGGATGGTCTCGATCTCCTGACCTAATGATCCGCCTGCCTCGGCCTCCCAAAGTGCTGGGATTACAGCACTTTGTAATCCCAGATTACAGATCATGTAGGCATGAATGTTTGGAATATTTGTCTCATCATTACATTTCTCTAGAAATGTAAGTGGTGAGCCACCATGCCCGGCCAGCTTGCTGATTTTAATTCATTTATCTTCACACCTTTTCTTTCCTGGAGTGTTTTTTAAAAATCTAAAGACAAGTAAATCCTAGACAGTGTATCATTTCACCTGTCACTATTTCAAGATATACTATTATTAAATATGGACATTTTTCTTAACATAATTACCTTTATCACTGCCCCCAAATCAACAATAATTCCTTGGTGTCATATAGTACTGTCCATACATATGGTCAATGTTCAGCCTCTCCTGATTGTGTCCAAAATATCTGTTTAGAGTTGGTTTGTTTCATTTGGGATAAAAATAAGTCTACACATTGCATTTGGTTGATTTTTCTCTAAAAGTATTTTTAAAAATATTCATTTTAAAATAATTTCAGACTTACAGAAAAGTTGCAAAGATGGCACAAAGAATACTTGGATCCCTTTCACCTAGATTCATGAATTATTAAACATTTTGCTACATTTGCTTTACCATTCTCTGTGTTTGTCCTATTTTTCTGAATCTTCTGAGAGTAAGTTGTCCTTTAATGTCTAAATACTTTTGTGTATTCCCAAAGAATAACTAACTACAGAATAGATGTAATCCCACATTTTAACATCATACAATGACATAATTTAATCCACAGCTCATATTCAGATTTGGTAAAATGTCCCAATAATGTCCTTTATAGTGATTGTTTTTCCTAATCCAAGATCCAATCCAGAATTATGCATTGCATTTGCTGTCTTTCTCTTTAATCTTCTTGGATCTGGAATAGTCTTTGCGCTTTTTGACCTTGACATTGTTTTCAAGTACAGGCCAGTTATATGGTAGAATATCCTGCAATTTGGATTTTTAGGATATATTTGCATAATTAGATTCAGGTTATATGTTTTTGGTAAGAACATTTCAGAAGCGATATGTGATCCTCTCAAAGTATCTTATCAGAAGGCACTTGATGCTAGTGTGTCCTAGTATCGGTGATGCGAGCTCTGATCGCTTGGTGAACATGGCATCTGCCAGTGTTTTCCACCTCAAAGTTTTTATTTTTCACTTTAGAATTCATAAGTAATTTCTGTGGTGGTATATGAGACAGTGCCAATATCTGTTTACTCATTAAACTTTCATCTACTGGTTGTAGCATGCACGGATGATTTTCTGACTGCATTATGCCTTCTATATTTATTAGATGGCTTTCTGTTGTAAAGGCAAACTTATCCTTCTCCATTGTCTCTTTCTGTCTATGTGAAGCTTTCCATTCGTATTTTGTTCGGTGGATTATAACCCACTGTGCTTACCACTCGTCCGCCCTGATCTGGCCAGTGGGATTCTCCTGTGTCTCATGCCATGCCCCCATCATCCGCTGAACACTCATACTTTCTGGCACAAGGAGATATTCCAGGATCATCTGTGCTTTCTGTGCTCCATCCCTGCATTTGGCCATTTCTCCAAGGAAACTTGGTGAAAGACCAAATTTTAACTACCACTTCTACAATAATGGATGGTGCATCTAATGTTTTTGAACTAATATTATTTTAAAGTTAAGCAAGAGATTCCACTTCACAACTAAACAAAACAATTTGAGCTGAGTTAAAAAATAATCCTATAAAAACCCTTCAGATTAACAGTATTTGTTAACTGATACTATATAAAATGTAAACATTTTTTAAAACTCTGGATATAGGCTTAATATCATTTACAATATAAATAATCCAGAGTGACCTTCGAAGGCTTTGAATTCCTGCTTCATTTTCCGAAATGGAATGGGCACTTAGTTGTCTGACAAAATTATTTACCAGCATGACTGAAATGAACTGTTGTCTCCCGTGGACTGTCTCACTGCAAGGCTGCATGACTGCACCTTAAATTGAGCATGGAAGCTCGAAAATCTTTTGCTTAAAATTCTACCTCTTGTTCTTTGCAAGCTCTCTCCCATGTATCCCTCAATAGAAGATGGAGTTCTGTTGTTCAGATTATAGCATAGCAGTGCCTCATCAATTTAAGTGTTCATAAGAGTCACTTGGAGTGCCAATGAAAACTACAGATTCCTGGCTCCCCTCCATAAACATGCAAAGCTGGGGTGGGGCCTAGGAATCTGCATTTTAACAGACTCCATCGGGGGTCACCTGGGGAGAATGACTATCCTAGTGTCAGTTAGCTTGCTATGAATGATGGAGGACCTTTAGCCATGGAGGACATGAAATAGTAATTTGCAGTTAGAAAGTCTGCATGTGGCTACTTGGAATCAGCTCATTATAACTGCATCAGCAGCCACATCTGAATAGTCTAAAGAGAAAAGGACTTTTCACATGAAAAAAGCTAGAGATTTTCTACAACTTGATTTTTTAAAAGGGTGTGAAACTGTGTGGTTTGAGAATAGAGTGAAAACATTTATCACAATGACACTGATATCAGAATGCAGAATGAACTGTAGTGACATCAATGTTCTCAAACGAAAAGTTTGGTAAATATCAAAGAGAGATGAAGAGACAGCTCCAGAACTCTGTTCGGCAAACTGAAAAGCTAAGCTCTTCTCACTGCATTGCTTGCTTCAGTTTTTAACTTCTGGTCTCTGTCTGAGATCTGAGATGAAGTGGAGAGGATTCTGAGGATTTGGGTTTTTTTTTTTTTTTTTTTTGGTGGAAAAATAATATGTGGTATAAAACATAGTGGAGGAAAGTGGGTCATTAAAATTGTAATGTTTAAGAACTACTAGATTACATAGGAGTATTAATTATAAAATTCTTCCTCCAGCATCCTGCAATCTACCTTTGGAAAGTCCTGGTGTCCCCTGTCCTACAACCACAGTGCAAGAGTTAATATGGTTGTGGTGAGTCGCTAATGTGCTCACCAGAATGTTCCTGCCTTTCTGGCACATGGTAGATAGTACTTTCCTGTTCTCTTGGTGTTAGTGGTGGCCACATGACTCACCTTGGCAAATGTTAAAGTATGAGTGGAATTGGACAGGTGCCAATTCCAGGCAGAGCTTTAAGAATCAGTGCATAATTTATCACGCTCACTTTCTTTGCCGTGGTAAATGGAAATGGTCCAGATGGTAGTAGCTGATCTATTAGTTAGCCCTGGTGCAGACGGAAGATGTGGAGTAGAGGTCCCAGCCAACCCACAATGAGTGAGAAATGGGCCACATTGTTTTACATCACAGATTTGGGGATTGTTTTCTACTGCACTTGACCTAGCACATCCTGAATGCTTCAGTAATTAATGGCAATGGTTCATAACCTTTCCACAGTGAGGACCTCTTTGTATTTCAATATCCATTGACTAAGAAATTATGTGTTGTGTGAAAGCTACTCTGAATGCAATAGTATTTTAAAATACATTTTTATTTTGCTAACCATACATAACCTCTACTTATGTTTGAAAATCCATGAGTGGTAGACATCAGTGATACACAATTCTTGGTGGACATATAGACTTGGGAACTTTTTGCAATGATTTCTTTGTTTCCCAGTGGTCAGGTAAAATAAGCTTCACCTTGGGAGACAAAAGTCAGAGGGTTTTAGAAATAGAACTCTGCCATTATATACTGTATGGTTTGGGATTGGGTAATTTCCTTCCCTTATGGACTTCAACTGTCTTATATACAAAGCAATGATATACCAGCCCTCCACTGCCTTTTATAGGGTGATTAAATGATAATGTGACAATAAGAAATTGTTTTAAAAGAATACAAAAGATATTTTAAAGTTCATAGTATTATTTACTGTATCAAGTCTGTGTGTCCTCAAATGTCATTTAATCCTTGTCTTTAAAAAATGCAGGAAGCAAGTGGTTTAATGGAAGTGTTATAGACTATCTGTTTGAGGACAATTGATTCAGGTTCATGTGTCCTTTCAAAATATTACCTCATAAATATAAAATAAATATCCAGACTTTTGAAATATAAGTGGATAAGCAAAGACTAAAAATCATTTCAAAAAATTAAGGAAGACAAGACAAAGTACAGGATGTGCTTCCAGAATTAAAGAAAAATAATCAAAACATAAATGTAAGTGAGTTCACTTATATGGGTGTGTATGTATATGTATAGACATATAAACATCAAATTCACTTTCTCTTCTTTTCAGAGTACTGTTACTGAAATACCAGGGGTTCTGTGTAGGTCCTGCTGCTCGCTGCACAGAAAGCCAAGCACTAAGACATGTTTTGCCAGGGAAGAAGGCTTTAATTGGGTGCTGCAGCTGAGGAGATGGGAGATCATTCTCCAATCCGTCTCCTCAACCCACTAAAATTAGGGATCTATATAATGAGTAAGAAATGTAACCATGTGTGGAAAAATAGGAATTAGGGAGGGGCAAGAAAGAGGAGTTGGTCAACAGGAAGGAGGTGGTCTTATAGGCAATCATGAGGGGTGAGGGGTCTGACATCCCATTGTCCAGCTGCAGTGATTGGTAAGTTTCAGTTTCTTGATAGTATTTGGGAAGGCTGATGGTTGGTTTCCTGAGAGAGAAGCTCAAATAAGACAAATGTAACTTTCTCAAGTTTTAAGACTGGGAAGGTCAGTTTCTAGTTTATTCAAAAAAACCATAAACATCAGTTGACATCAGTTCTATGGGACAATTGGTCCAGTTTCGGTATTTTCATATATATATGTGTGTATCATTCACACACACAAACACACATACACAGGGTTGACCTTTTGTATCTGCAGATTCTGCATCCATAGATTTAGCCAACTGCAAATCAAAAATATTTTAAAAAATCTATTAAAAATAATACATATTAAAAAACCAATACAATATAACAACTGTTTACATAGCATTTACATTATATTATTAGATATCATAAGTAATCTAGAGATGCTTAAAGTATCAGAGGAAGTGCAAAGTATCAAAGGATACGCATAGGTTATATGCAAATACTATGCCATTTTACAACAGGGACTTGAACATCTGTGGATTTTGTTACCCATGGGGGTTCCTGGAACCAATTCCCCATGAATATTGAGGGAGGGCTATCTATATTTCTTGATATATGTAACAGATATATATATTTTTCTGATACATATATATTTCTGATATATGTATTTGCTGTTATATATATTTTATATGTGTGTGGATACACACACCAAATTCACTTTCTCTTTTCATTGCTTGGAAAAGAAGAGAAGGTGAATTTTGAGAGCAGTTGATGAAATACATTTTAAAGGCAAAAATGTAGGATTTGAGCTTTACATTTTTACAATGGAAATTGTAAATTGGGAATGTTAACACATTAACACAATGTAAGAAATTAAACTAAATTAAATTTCTACAGGTAGAAATGATCTAGGAAAAGCCAAGTTTCCCTAGGGCACATTTGGAATTTTAAGTTCTTGGGACTTTCAGTTCTCGACACTCTGAGGCTGCAGCAGAGCACGGCCAAGACACTGTGCAGAGATCAGGTTGCTGGGGAAGGCCTGGCCCCTCCTGACCACATTCCCCATCCCTCTTCCTTCAAGAAGCTTATCTGTCCTGCGTCCTAAGTCTTAGGGACTCGCTGATGACAACGTGATAAGCTCAGCGTGCTTAACATTTCATCACATTTTGTCCAACCCACACCTGGACACACACTAGGTAGTGTGTGGGAATTAGTGAGAAAAACAAAAGGGGAGTGAAAAGCCAAAGCTCACGATTTGGAGAACAAGGCTGAGAAAAGCAAGGGTGTCTCACGCATGTTCTTCAGGCCTGCGCCCCATGTTCAGCTGTGTCCAGCTGTTCCGCCCTCTGGTTCAGCGTTCAGTGAGCCCCCAGGACTCCCACTTTCTCTCTCAGCGCAGCAATAAAACCAAGAGGGCAAATGGCCTGACACGAGCTCCCCTTATGATGTTTTCCCAGAGCTAAGCTCTAATAGGTGTGAGTGGCTGCCACCCAAATTGCAAATACTTTTTGGGAAGTCTGCACCTCAGATTTTTTGGCTGAAGAAACGCATTGATTTCTGGACCCAGTCCCTTTGGGCATGCTCATTTGAGTTGACCTGAGGGTGGATGGGATTATCTAACATGGGCCATATGTTTATTCTTTAGTGTAAACTTTTGGGGTCAGAAAAATAATCCTTTGTATCTAGGAGGGATCGTTCCCTCACTATGCTTGCAGAGCTTCCCCCTTAATCCCTCAGTAATCCCCAAGAGGCAGTTAGCTCACCCACTGTCCTCATTTCCACGCCAAAAATAGGAGTTTTACTTCTAAGGCTGGCTTTTCTATTTCCAGCCCCTGGGACACGCACAGCCAACAGATGGCCCTGCCAGGTGCATGATGTGTACAGGAGGGTTCCCACTCACCTCTGCCCCCGGGGTGAACCGACTGCTTCTCTCAAATACAAACACCGTGTGGCAAGGATCACTAAAGTGTCAGCCTTGACTTTGTCAAAATCAGTGTCTTTTTTTTTTTTTTGAGACAGAGTCTCTTTCTGTTGCCCAGGCTGGGGTGCAGTGGCAGGATATCGGCCCCCTGCAATCTTCACCTCCTGGGTTCAAATGATTCTCCAGCCTCAGCCTCCCGAGTAGCTTGGATTACAGGTGTGTGCCACCACGCCCGGCTAATATTTGTATTTTTGGTAGAGATGGGGTTTCACCATGTTGGCCAGGCTGGTCTTGAACTCCTGACCTCGGGTGATCCTCCCACCTCGGCCTCTCAAAGTGCTGGGATTACAGGCCTGAGGCACCACCCCTAGCCAGAGTGTCCATTTTTGAAGTATTTGTGCCACATCCTGTCCTACATGACTTGGACTCACCCTAGTCAGAGGGAACAGGAGATTTCCTTTTGATCATGACTCGGCTTTATGCAGGTTTGGGGACAGGGTTAGGTCAAACAATGCCCCTTTTAATGGTTCAGTCTAACTGGCTTTTTTTTTTTTTAATGAGGGAAAATTTACATAACATAAATTTGCCATTTTAGCCACTTAAAAATGTACAATTCAGTGACTTTTAGTACATTCACAATGCTATGCAGCCATCACCATTGTCTAATTCCAGAAAATGTCCAGTTGTTTATTTGTGGTGTTGGGAGGGTGGGGACAGGGGCAGATGTCCTAGCTCAAATCTGAAGTGGTCTACTCCTTTGCTCTGATAGGACAGAACTGCCAGAAATCTACCTGCATGGAGGGCAGAACTTGGCCAAGAAAAGCAAGAACAGGCTGGGCGCCGTGGCTCACGCCTGTAATCCCAGCACTTTGGGAGGCCAAGGCGGGTGGATCACAAGGTCAGGAGATCAAGACCATCCGGGCTAACACCGTGAAACCCCGTCTCTACTAAAAATACAAAAAAAAAAATTAGCCGGGCATGGTGGCGGGTGCCTCTAGTCCCAGCTACTCGGGAGGCTGAGGCAGGAGAATGGCGTGAACCCGGGAGGCGGAGCTTGCAGTGAGCCGAGATCACGCCATTGAACTCTAGCCTGGACGACTGAGCGGGACTCTGTCTCAAAAAAGAAAAGAAAAGAAAAGAAAGAAGAAAAGCAAGGAGAGTGAGGAAAAGTGTTGGGGAGGAAGTTGGTCCCAGGAGCATGGCCAGGTGCGGGGTGTGCGGGGGCTGCTGCAGCCTGAGTACTCCAGCCGGGCACCTGCCTCCCTGGAAATCTCCCACCTGGCCCTGGGAATTCATATCTGAGTCCTGCCTCTGAAGACATGGGGAGAGGAAAGGTGGAGAAGAAGGGGAAGAAGAGGAGGGCGCCAAGTAAAAACCCAGAGCTCACTTTCACTGGGCACCTGGGGCAAAGGCAGGACTCCTGAGTCCACTTGGGAGCAGACACAAAGCAGGAGGCATAATCCTCCATTCTTGGGGTTGGCCCTTCGAGGTTGCCAGCCCCGGAGCAGAAATGGCTACATTTTCCCTGGTACAGGGGGCTGAAGTGAGAGCAGAGAAACTAAGCCCGATGCCCGGTGACAACTGAGCAGCCTTGTCAACAGGTGCACTGCAACTTTAGTCTCCCTGGGAGGGAGACCCCTCTCCAGACTGTGAGCTTCTGTGCACCAGGTCCCACCTCCTACTTGTTTTTGTTGTTGTTAGTGAGCAGAATGGCCTATTGTAAGAACCACCTTAGGTTAGAGGAACCAATGCTTGAAGGCATGAGGGACTCAGCAATGTTTGAGAGGTGAAGCAGTGAGCTAGCATTTCCCTCTTCCCCTTTCCATATGGGAAAGCCTCCTCCCAGGGATGTGCATGTTGGGAGGGGTGGGGGAGAGAGGAGGGGAGAAGGGAAGCAGGTGGCAGCAGCACAGATCACCCAGGGACACCCAGGGACACAGACACCCAGGGACACCGGGACTAGTGCATCTACCATGCAGGTAGATGACATGCGGAGCAAGGCGGCGTTGCTGTGGTTGTAGGTGGACATGGTAGGCTACAGAATTCCTTTTAATATTTCCTGCACAGGAATGCAGGGAGGGCCTATGTACCCACATGGCACAGGGCTTGGTCCCCTGGCAGAGCCCTACTTGCATGAGCTCCATGGGCCCGGGCATGATGTGGCCATGGATGTGTGGGTGTATCGATGCTGACTTCATGTTAGAGAAAAGCCTGTTTGCTTGAATATAATTATTGCTTTGCTTGAGTCTGTAGATTATTCATTAAAAACAGCCTCAGGAAAACAGGACTTTCAACACAGATAAAAGAAAAAACACTGACCAAGAACTCTGGGAACTGGCTGACCAGCCTGATGAGAATAGCTTGAGGGCTCCTGCAGAAGGCCACACGAGACTGACCAAGAAACTAATGACTAAGACGTACCTGAGACTGCGTACATTACACAAAAATGTCTTGATCATCATTTGCACTCCCCTAATTTCCCATAGAAACCCCTAATCTGGAGATACAATTCAGAGAGGTCATCTTCGAACACGAGTTCACTGCCTCCCCTGGGTAGCTGGCTTCTCAAATAAAGCTAACTTTCCCTTTCACCAAAAACTTGTCTTGTGAATTTCAGCTTTCAAGCCACATGTGGCCCAGATCCGAGTTCAGTTCCATGGGTCCCCCCGCCTGTGGCTCTCACTGCTGTGACTAGGGGGGCCTCATGGTGTCATGGCTGAGCACTTAACTCAGTATGCAGATGCCCTACCTTCTGATCCCTGCTCCACCCCTCCCAGTTTTGTGAATTAGGCAAATGACTTAACCTCTCTGTATCTCAGTTTTCTTATTAAAATAGGGACCTGTAAGAGTCGGTGTGAAGATTACACAAGTTAATAGAAGTGTTTAGATGTAGGCATGCTATGGGCTGAATATTTGTGTCTCTGCAAAATTCCTCTTGAAATCCTCACGCCGAGTGTGATGGTGTTACGAGGCAGAGCCTGGGGAGGGGATTAGACCCTGAGGGTGGAGCTCTCATGAGTGGGATCAATGCCCCTATAAAAGAGACGTGATGAGAACTGGCTCTCACTCTTTTGGACATGTGAGGACACAACAAGGAGACAGCCACCTGCAAACCTGGAAGCTGGCCCTCACCAGACATTGAAGCTGCTGGCACTCTGGTCTTGGACTTCCTTCTAAAGCTGGGAGAAATAATTTCTGTTGTTTAAGGGGTCCAGCCTGAGATAGCAGCCCAGACTGACTAAGATACCCACACACAGGACTAGCTATTATTACTGATAAGGACAGGAGATGGGGAAATACTGGGTAGAAGAAGGCGGTTCCCCAGCAAAAACCCCACCCTGAAGCCTGACCCTCAGCCCTAAATGAGGACAGGCATTCCTGTTTCCATGCCCCAAAAGTTGCCTTTTGGCCCACCATGCCCCGGCATCCTGTGCCCATATAAATCCGAGATCTTAGCAGGCACACACATAAGCGGCTGAACGTCAAGACTAGCAGACCAGAGAAGGTCTAGACGCCTAGGGGAGTTCAGCCAGGGGTGGTGGAGAAGAGTCCAGCTGCTGGATGGCCCGACTCCAGGATAAGACCACCTTCCCACTTCATCCTCTCTTCTGGCCCCCATCCACCTCGCTGAGAGCCACCTCCACCACTCAATAAAATCTTGCACTCATTCTTCGAGTCCGCATGTAACCTGATTATTTCAGGACACTGGGCAAGAGCTCCAGATACAGAAGACTATCACACTGGCCCTCTGCCCTTGTGATAAGGCAGGGGGTCCATTGAGATGATTAACACACAAGCTGTCCGCAGACGGCAAATCTGAAAGAGCTTTGTAACATATGCCCACTTGGGCTTTGGTAGTCACAGACACCATCCTTAGATTCTGCTGGACGGAGCCCAAAAGTGTTCACCGCAACCTCTGCAACTGCTCGTCTGCATGCTCCCCCTAGGGATTTGAGCTGTGAGTGACCAAGCAGGTGAGCCACACCCCTGTCGCATGCCCTTCGAGGGGAAATCAGGGAGCTCTCCCTTTTCATTATCACTACTATTATCCACTGTGGCTACCTTTGCACATGGATCTCCCATCAAAGGGGGCAAGACAGGGCCAGGAAGAACCTATGAGGCTCAGGGATCTTGATGAAGACACCAGGGATGGAAAAAGAAGAGGTTCAGTGCCTGCTCTTATTTCTCAAGTCAGATTTTCAGGGCACTTGAGTTCAGTTCACAGAAAGGATTGAGAGGTAGGGATCTGGGGGATTGTGTCAGGAAGGAGAGGGCTCAGAGCCAGACTCTTGTTTGAACTGGAGGAAGGAGTGAATGGTCCAGGGAGGGGGTGCCCCTCCTCCCCTCTTGATGGAAGATGCAGAACCTCCCCAGCCTTGGTCCTCCATATCCTCTGGGAGTGGGGAAGGTGTGGCCAGGAGCTAATCTGCTGCCCTTTGGAAGAAGGATGGAGGATGGCAGGTTCCATCAGTAGGCAGAGAAAGGCTACAGTGGCTGCAGAAGGAAATGGGGGCTGGGGGTGCTCCTGGGATGTTGGACAATGCAGAGGGCAGTGGGAGCCAAAGCTGCACAATTTCCCTGGTCAGAGGAGGCTTTGCAGCTCAGACTACTGGTGGGAATGGGATGTAAATAACTGATGTAAAGACCTAGTAACTAACCTAGGTCCTTAAGTCCCTCTGAGGCAAGTGCAGGGGCAGGGCTGATGTCACAGATAGAAGATGAGTGGCAGACTGTGTACGTTTGGGGCTGCAATAGAGCACCAGAGCCGGTACCTTTCCCTCTCTCGCAGCAGAGACAGATGAGAGCTTTGTGTTTCTTTCAGCTGTTCCTAATCAACTCTCCAGGCTATCACTCATAAAGCATTCCCACGATTAAAGAAATCTATGAGATCTTTTAAAATAATCCAGACTATGTCATAATACCATGTATATGTTAAATGCATTTTGCCCACTATGTATCATAAATGTAGGACACAGCTTTCGTCAGCTGCAATTACAGCAAAATAGGAACGATAATTTACTGTGTGAGTCTGAATGCCCACGCAAAGCTTTGATCAACTGGAAAGGTGCTACTTAAATACACACAAAGAGAAGAGAAATAGCATTATTATATATTTGATAAATTATTCAAGAAGCCAGTGCTCATTAACTCCTTACTCTGGTGATTTCTGGTTTCACATTCATGGACTTGAAGAGCCATTTCTGACTGAAAGCTTAATCCTGGGAACATGCAAAAATATTTTTATGCTTTCCTATGAACTTTGAGAGAATGAGTTCAAATGCCATCCTCCTTTCTAGGCACCTGTGTTAGTCAGGGTTCTCTAAAAAGACATAACTCATAAGATGGGGGACTTTATTAAGGAGAACTGACTCATATGATCACAAGGTGAAGTCCGACAATAGTCCATCTGCAAGCTGAGGAGCAAGGAAGCCAGTTCAAGTCCCAAAACCTCAAAAGTAGGGAAGCTGACAGTGCAGCCTTCCGTCTGTGGCTGAAAGCATTGGAGCCCCTGGCAAACCACTACTGTACATCCAAAAGCCCAAAGGCTGAAGAACTTGGAGTCTGATGTTCCAGGGCAGGAAGCAACCAGCATGGGAGAAAGATGAAGGCTGGGAAACTCAGCAAGTCCGCTTCTCCCACCTTCTTCTGCCTGCTTTATTCTTGCCTCACTGGCAATTGATTAGGTGGTGCCCACCCACATGGAGGGTGGGTCTGCCTCTCCCAGTCCACTGACTCAGATGTTAATCTCCTTTGGAAACACTCTCACAGACACATCCAGGAACAATACTTTGCATCCTTTAATCCAATCAAGTTGACAGTTAATATTAACCATCACAGCATCTCTGTTTTCTCCCACTACAACCCAAGATGGGACAGATGAGCATTACTTTTCTGGGATGGAGGCTGTCCTTGTGTAGCTGGGTTTGTGACTGCCCAGCTGACACTAGACAGATATAAGTATAGCCTATTTCCTGGTTCCCACTCTTCAGGAGCTTATTGCTCTTTGTCATAGACTGCCCTGTTTGTGCTCCCCAAAACATTCATGTTGAAACCTTAACCCCCAAGTGACGGTGTTTGCAGGCGGGGTCTTTGAGAGGTAGTTAGGTTTTGATGAGGTCAGCAGGGTAGAGGCCCCATGATGGGATTAGTGCCCTTAGAAGAAGAGGAAGAGACCAGGTTCTCTCTGCTCTAAGCCATGTGAGTATACGGAGAGAAGGTGCCATCTATGAAATAGAAAGTGGCCCCCATCAGACACCAACTGTGCCAGCACTTTGATCGTGGCCTTCCCAGCGTCAAGAACTGTGAGAAATAAATGTTAAGCCCTCCAGCCTATGGTATTTTTTTATAGTGACCCAAACAGACTAAGACTTCTCTCGGGAATGTTTCTACACCCCCAAGTCTGGAGGGAAGGTCAACAGGATCAGCAGGATCAAGAGATCTGAGCCTCTTCTGAACACGTCTCCTTCTAGAATTGGAGATCTTCACACACTGTAGACTCCTTTTTTTTTTTTTTTTTTTTTTGAGACGGAGTCTCACTCTGTTGCCCAGGCTGGAGTGCAATGGCATGATCTCAGCTCACTGCAACCTCCACCTCCAGGGTTCCAGCGATTCTCCTGCCTCAGCCTCCCGAGTAGGTGGGATTACAAGCACCTGCCACCATGCTCAGCTAATTTTTTTTCATATTTTTAGTAAGAGTCGGGGTTTCACCATGTTTGTCAGGTTGGTCTCGAACTCCTGACCTCAGGTAATCCACCCACCTTGGCCTCCCAAAGTACTGGGATTACAGGCATGAGCCACTGCACCAGGCCTGGACTCCTTTTTTGAAGGTTTGAGCATATGAGTGACGGGAGCCCCTTCTGCCCCACCCCACTGCCAACGTTCTCACTTCTGTCTGTGCATTCTTTTCCCAGCAGCACCAGGGGGACATCCCCAGTGGCTTTGCTGAGTTCACCAACCAAAGGTACTTACAAATCCTGAAGCGAAGGAGCACCTTTCCTTCACCCTGAGGGTGAGCAGGAAGGCCCACGTGGCCTCTGGGTTTCAGAGGACATGACATACCCTGGCCTAAGCTGACCCAATATCTTCTTTCCCGATGTACCCCTGGTTTGTGAAAATATTGAGTCCCAATTTGATAACACCAGTGGCAGGTTTTATAGCAGTATGTGTTCTGGTGAGGGTTCTTTATGTAGTATTTATTCCTCAAGCGCTTATTGTGAATGATGCTGTCAAATAAACAGAAAGATGACAAGTACAAATATTGTCTTCCGGAGCGGCTGTGTATGGCAATGGTGTTTCTCTGACACCATTATCGCCCTGCCTGCTAGCACTTACTTGTGAAATCCAGAGCTCTTCCGTAAGCCTTTGCTTTGTTTGGGGTTTGGGGCACTTATTTTTTGGAGTATTTGTATACTACAGCCATAAGTTATACCACACATATAACTTGTGTGCATATTTTAAATAGCATGAAATTTAAAAAACAGTTGACTGGAACCTAAACATTTCAATTCTGAATGATGTTTCATTGCCAGGCTTTTTCAAAATTTATTATTCAGAATTTATTAATATGCATTATTCATATTTTTATTATAATATTATATGAAATAGTATATATTTATATATTATATTATATATAACATGTACTTATATAATATATATTTCATATATGAAGATTAATACATGATGTATTTTATATATTTCACATATGAAAATTAATATACATGAAATAAATATTTCATTATATTATCAATTTCATTAAAAATATTTATTATTAATTTTAATATTCATGCCAAGCGCGGTGGCTCACGCTTGTAATCCCAGCACTTTGGGAGGCCGAGGCTGGCGGATCACGAGGTCGGGAGATTGAGACCACGGTGAAACCCCGTCTCTACTAAAAATACAAAAAATTAGCCGGGCATGGTGGCGGGCGCCTGTAGTCCCAGCTACTCCGAGAGGCTGAGGCAGGAGAATGGCGTGAACCCGGGAGGCAGAGCTTGCAGTGAGCCGAGATTGCGCCACTGCACTCCAGCCCGGGCGACAGAGCGAGACTCCGTCTAAAAGAAAAAAAAAAAAATTTTTAATATTCATTTATTCAAAATTTATTATTATTTAATTTCTTAGCTTCCTTCCATATTTTTTGGCACATTCCTTTGCTCCTCCCACCCCCAGCTTGCGTCACTGATCCTGGGATCCTGCTTTTTCTGGAGAATAGTCTTGTTTTTCCACATTTTATCCCTTTGGTCGTGCCAACTCCCCCAGCCTAGGCATTTTTGACACTCTCTATTTGGGGACCCTATTTCAAGTTACAGACTAAAGGCTTTAGATTTTCCCCATACCCCGAACTATCTTTGATTTCTCTCTTCTTTCTGCTTAGGCCCTGCTGACATTTTTGTTTCTTTAACAGTATACTGGCCATGCCACTTCCATGCTAAGACGTCTCCGCTGACTCTCAGTTGCCTGTGGTATCTCACCGTCTCGGGTCACCAGACGGGAAATTAACACCAACATGAAAATCCAAGTCTTAATTGCGCAACACTGAGCCCCCAACTCCCCACAGAGAGCCCCGTCAGCCTCCCTTCCCCAGTTCTCTGGGTTTGCCCAGGGGAGGTTCACAGGTAGCCAGGCACTCAAAAATGCCCCTTCCTATATTCTTTAATAAGAGTACGCTTTGTTTATAGCTTTTTTTTTTTTTTTGAGATGGGGTTTCGCTCTGTCGACCAGGCTGGAGTGCAGTGGTGCGATCTTGGCTCATTGCAAGCTCTGCTTCCCGGGTTCACGCCATTCTCCTGCCTCAGCCTCCCGAGGGGACTACAGGCGCCCGCCACCACGCCCAGCTATTTTTTTTTTTGTATTTTACTAGAGTCGGGGTTTCACCGTGTTAGCCAGGATGGTCTCGATCTCCTGACCTCGTGATCCACCTGCCTCGGCCTCCCAAAGTGCTGGGATTACAGGCGTGAGCCCCGCGCCTGGCCTGTTTATGGCTCTTTTAAGGAGCTTGCAACAGCATATCAATATTGAGGCTTCTGAATTCCTGGACCACAGGGATGAGATTTTCTTCATCCTGCTATTTCATACCTAGCCTAGCATGGTGTCTTACATGCAGTGGGCAGGTAGTAAACATTTATTTGAGCTTTCAGATGGTAGGAGGACTCTTTGACTTGGGCTTCGTTAGAAAATGAAAATAATATTTTCTACTCTTTCAGAGGAAAGAAAAGAGGATTAATTATGGCAGCTTTGATAGGAGGACATTATTTAGGAGTTACAAAGCAATCAGTCAGTTGAGAATTGCACAGTAGGTAGGGCATAAGATGTAAAGAAATAGCTGAAAATACTGAAAGAGAAGGAGCAATAGCTCAACAACATTAATCACCATTTAGGAGTCCAGTTTTTCATTAGATGAAAAAGTAATAGGTTCTGAGCCCTGGAAGATGAACTTTCTTTACTTAATCAACTCATAGTGGTTTCAGAATGTTGATTTGTTAGAGGAATACCAAGAAGTATAAATTATAATACCAACTATTCTCTGTAAGGCGAACCAATATTATTTTCTAGAAAAAATGAGAAGTTAAAATTAATTAATTCATCTCTCCCTGTCCTCATCCATCTATCCATCCATTCATCCATGTATCCATTCACCATCCATTCATTCCTTCATTCATTGCTCCATCTATCCTTTCTCCTTGTCTCCTTTTCTCTCTACTTATCCCTCCGTCCATCATCCACCTATTCCTTCATATCTCCATTCATTGCTCTATCCATTTTCCTTCCTACCTTTTCTCTCTCTTACTATCCATTCTTCCATCTTTTTATCCATTTATCCCTCTGCTCATTGCTCCATCCTCCCTTCAGCCCTCCAAGCATCCCCTAAACTCCTCCATCCCTCCATCCCTCCACTCATTGATCCATCATTGATCCATCAATTCCTCCATCCATCTATCCCTCCATTCATTGCTCTATCCTCCCTTCATCCTTTCAACCATTCCATCAATCCATCCATCCATTCATTCCTCCATTCACTGCTCCATCATCCATCCATCCATCCATCTTCTATAGGCCTCATCAAGATGTTTACAAATTAGATGATATTTTTAATAGTACTCTTACAACAATAAGAGTACTAAGGCTTTAGTCCTTGTGACCTGATTGCTGGACTCCTCCTCAAAGGTTGTCCCAGGCATTTCTGAATAGCCTCCATCATGGTGCTCAGATTTATTCATCTCTCTGGCCACCTTGGGGGGCAGTGGGTGATCACTGTGTGATGACTGCCTGGCTGTCTGTGCCTGCTGACCACTACTGCTTCAGTGAAACTGTTTCCAGGGAAGAAACACATCCTTTGACTTCTGAGTCTCAAATATTGGCCAGTTATTTTCTTAATTCCTCATAACATCACTGAGCCAGGCCCTGTACTGAGGGTTCGGGGTAATATAAGGGAAGCACCTTACAGAGAATAACTTTCTGGTGAACGTGGCCTGATAGAGAGCGTCCCTGACTAGTGTTCAGCCTGATGCCTAAGGCAGAGTGAGCCCAACAACCCTGTGACGAAGACCATGTTCTGAACGCCGAGACCCAAACACACGCAGGCCCAGAGAGCAGAAGTGCTTCCCTGTCCACCTTAGTGTAATGCAGGGTGTCCAGTCTTTTGGCTTCCCTGGGCTACGTCGGAAGAAGAACTGTCTTGGGCCACACATAAAATACACTAACACTAATAATAGCTGATGAGCTAAAAAAGAAAAAATTGCAAAAGAAACTCATAATGTTTTAAGGAAGTTTATGAATTTGTGTTGGGCCACATTCAAAGCCCTCCCAGGCCACATGGAGCCCATGGGCCGCAGGTTGGACAAGCTTGGTCTAAGGCATATTTTGTGTACCATTCTGTTCCAATTGATAGCAGGCTTATCAGAAAGTTAGCCAGCGGGGACATCCATGACCTCAGGAAAGCCCTGCCTACACCCGCTGGGATGTGTTTTCATCCTATGGCCCTGGTTAGACAACTGAATCACCCTAGGATGGTGTAGACCAACTTCAGGGTGGGCTTAGAACATTTTACCTCCAAACACTCTCTCTCATGTCACAGTTTATCCTTGTCTAAATTGTAGTTCATCCTTCATTTTATACTCCTATATTGGTTTTTAAACATTTATATACTCAGTGATTATTTAAAGTTTTCTGAGACCCAATAAATAAAATCTGTTTCCTTAGCCATTTAAAAACATGAGGAAACAAAGGAATCCGCAGATGGAGACTGAGAAATGACAGAAGGTGCTGCGAACCACAGATTCCTCAATGCCTGCCTGCCCCCCAGTCCTAAGGCCATCTCAGGCCACCCTACCTGGGGCCTTTCCAGAATCATCAAGGCTCGGGGACCAGAGACACTGGGGGCAGGTAGTTCTTAGAAGGCCAAGTGGGATTAGGCTGCACATGGCCTGGCTGTCTTTCAAGCCTCCTGAAGTGGCCTCATTGTCTGCAATAATACCCCAGGTTTGTTGCCTCATGCCAAGAAAATTAAGGACATGGACACACACAAGGAGTGAGTTTAAGAGTGGAGGTTTAGGCCGGGCATGGTGGCTCACCCCTATAATCTCAGCACTTTGGGAGGCCGAGGTGGGCGGATCACTTGAAGTCCAACATGGTGAAACCCGTCTCTACTGAAAATACAAAAAATTAGCCGGGTATGGTGCTGCACACCCGTAATCCCGGCTACTTGGGAGGCTGAGACAGGAGAATCGCTTGAACTTGGGAGGTGGAGGTTGCAGCGAGCCGAGATCGTGCCTCTGCACTCCAGCCTGGGTGACAGAGTGAGACTCTGTCTCAAAACAAAACAAAACAAAAAAGAGCAGAGGTTTAAATAGGGAAAAGAAAGAGAAAGGAGTTAAGAGTGGAGGCTTAATAGGCAAAAGAAAGAGAAAGGAGAACAACTCTCTCTAAGAAGAAATTGCAAAAAAACCTCATAATGTTTTAAGGAAGAGAGAGAGAGAGACAGATAGCCGGGTGAATTGAAAGAGACCAGATGCCAAATGGGAATTCCGGCCAGCAACGGAGTGCACTGGATTTTACAGGCAGGCTTGAGGAGGTGGTGTCTGATTTACATAGGGCCCACAGATTGGTTGGACCAGGTGTGACCTTCACATACTGCGTGGGGAAACTGGCCACCACATTCTAATCGTATTACGCAATGGGGCCTTTCACTTGGCCGGCACCATGTTTTCTGCTCCCTACTGCACAAGTGGCTGGCAAAGAGAAGGGAAGATGAAGCCACCATTTTGATCATGCCTAGTCTCAGGTAGCCTTTTCCTAACGGCACAGCTGCTAGCATTCACCTGTGAAAGCTTCCAGCTTGCATGTCTATGTCTGCAGCTCAATTTTACAGGCTGCTCTTTGTTAGAAAAAATGATTTGGCGGCTGCTTTTCACTAAAAGGAAAACCTTACCGAGGACTTCCTTACCCTCACTATCTGCCTACATAATTTCTTCTTAACTCTTATATCACTCCAATCAGATAAATCCCACAAGAGAAGTGACTGAGAACGTGGAGGGAGGCCTGGTGCTTTACCCATGCGGCTAGGGTGAGCAGCATCCTGGTTTGTCTAGGAAAGAGGTGGTTTCCAGGAGGCAGCACTTTCAGTTCTGAAACTCGGGCAGTCCCAGGCGAATCCGGAGAATTTGGTCACCCTGGTTATGGAACGCCCTCCCCATAATGGGAATGATCAGAAACGTGGAAAGACAAGTCCTAGTTTTCCCTATATTTTAATTCTCTGACACTGTAGTTCTCAGACTGGGGCACCTGTGAAAACACTGGTGTCTGGGCCAACCATGGAGTGTCTGGCCTGAGGGTCTGCACTTCTAACAGCTTCCCAGGGACAGTGCAGTTGCTGGCCTGGAGCATGCTTGGCGGAGGACTGCTGCTCTGATGCGTGGAGAAGAAACATGAAGTCCGCAGCTGCCCACATGCAGGGAAGATCTTTGAAAGCTCTTCAGACAGTGCCACCCATCTTCATGAAGCTGATCCCGGGATCTCACTCGCTTGTTTCTCCTCCTTGACCTGCTGATGATCAGTGTAGACTTTAGCCCTCAGAAGCTCTCAAAAGGTCAGTGCCATTACATAATTAAATTTATGGCTGTCTACACAGGGCTAAAAAGTCACTCCTGATTTTATTTCCTCTCCCAAAATATGACATCAGAATTTCTGGAATGAGATTAAATAATATCAGTGATATTCTAATAATAGATGGTTAAAGATAGTCCAATAATAAAATTCCCCAAACATAGAGATGTCCACAATTTAAATATATGTTAAATTTTTGTGAAGAATAAATCACCAATTAAATCACCTGGAAAACTAAACTTAGTCCAAAAATCAAATTATTTTGCTCTTGTGAGTTAAAAGTCCAAAGGTGCTGGAGTGAAAATGCACCATTCTCAATTTCTTACTCTGTTCAGTCTTTGCCAAGGAGTGCTGGTTGCTGGTAAAGTCAGGTTTGGGTTCCCTTTAGCAGCTGTACTGCTTTTCAGGGCTTTCCACAGGGCCCTAAGCTGAATTAGTTTAACCTCAAGTCTCCCATGTCTTTACTTTTGAAAGTGTCAAAGAGCTACTGGGACTCACATACTTCACAGGCCTTACTTGACATTTTTAGAACATGAACAAATTTCTATCCCTAAGCAGTTAATGTAGAATTATGTACACAGGTTTGCAAAGACCATAGCAGACACTGAACCATATCTGAGTGAGGCAGACACCTTGCTCCCTGCCCCACTGAATCCCAAGCACTCATTCTGTCAGGGGCTCAGAGAATGTGCTCCAGGGCTGTCTTCCTGGGCACAAACTGTGCACTGCACCCAGGAACTTAGAGACCCCCACTTGACTTAAAGTTCTGCTGTTGCTCTCAAAATTTTTAGTGATTTTAAAGGGCCTAAATTTTATTTTGCAATGAGCCACATAAATTATGTAGTCTCTTTTGCCATGGTCCTTGAACTCAAACCCAACTGGCAAGGGAGCTCTCAAGGTGAGCTCAAATATGGCAGTCTGCTTATCCTACCAGGGAGAAAAATTCCTCGAACACAGAACAAACCCTGTGTTCTCTGAGAAAGAGAGTAGCATCTGAGACATTGCTACCATCTTGCAAAGATGAGAAATCTGCTACCAAGTTATCCTCAATCACCTGGCTTTATGTGTGGTAAAACTTCCTTACTATCCTGTTCATTTCCCCCTTGAGCCCCAAGTTTCTGTAGAAGTAGACAAAACCCAACCAAATGAGAAAAGCAAAGGCTATTTATCCAGACCTTGCTCTAGCAGGGGGGATCAACTACTGTTACTTGTGTTTTGGCAGAGACTCAAAGGCAGGCAGAGCAGTGGAAAGCTTCATGGTAGAAAGAAGGGAAGGTTCAGATGTGCCCTGACTGGAGGCTGTCGGCCTGGGGGAGCTGCAGATGGCTAACTAGAAATAGGGCCTCCTGTGTGATGCACCGGGGGGCATGTTTGGCTTTCTAGGGTTGGTCCTACATTGAAAGTTGGTGTTACAAGAACATCAGGAGTTTGATCTAGGTCCTGTTGCTCACTGCACAGAAAGCCAATCCCTGAGACAATGAATATTACTAGGGAAGAAAACTTTTTATTCAGGTGACGTCAACTAGGAGAACAGGAGGTAAGTCTCAAATCCTTCTGCCTGAGTAAATTTGGGGTATTTATATAGCACAGGAAGAGATGTAGCTGCAAGGGGGAAGGAATGAGGAAGGTGTAAGAAGGCAATCAAGATGAATTGCTTTCTCATTGGGTCAGCTGTCTCATTGTCTAGATGCGGTGATCTGGTGAGTTTCTGTCCCTTGAACTCCATCTGATTAGGTAAATGTAACTTTCAAGTGTTAAGCCTAGGAGAGTGAATTTCTATGCTTATTCGAAAAGTCCTGTAAATATCAGTTCTCTTAGATAATTGGGCAGGTTTCATAGGGACAAAAAAGAGGAAATTTGTCAGTCACTAATCAAGTGTCGGCCATGTGGGGCTGATTGTTATAAGGCTTATGGTTTAGCTTCCTGGATTGTTGCTAGAGATAGTGGCTTGACTTCCCACTAGCCTGACATAATAGTAGGCTGGCTTCCTGGGCTGGTTATTGTAGATAAGGGGCTGGTTTCCTGGGCAGGTTGTGGGTCAGAGTTCTGTTTTCATACATGGTCAGGCCATTGTCCCTTTGTATATTCATGCTCTTGTTTCTGATGCCCGAGGGCTGGGTTGAGTCTGAGCTTTATTTCCGGGCATTGTTTTCTGTGGGTTTAGTGGCTTCTGGCACAGCCCAGGCCTGGGAAGCCTAAGGCAGGCCTCTCCTTCTGTTGAAGTGTGTTCAGCTGGAGAACTGCCCTCAGCTGATTCCTGAAGCAGTGCTTTCCAAACCTTAATGTGACTAGGCATTACCTGAGACTCTTGTTTCAGGAGGTGGGTGGGGCCTGAGACTCTGCACTTGTAACAAGCCCCTGTGGTCCAGTGCTGCTGCTCTGAGAACCACAGTTGGAGTAGTGAGAGCCCGAATGCACATTGTGGATCTTAAACTAAAGTCGCTGCTGCTGCTTCAGAAGTATATTCTCTTAGTGTTCTCAAGAGCACTTCATCATCCCTTGCATCTCCAGGCTCTGAGTGGCATTTCTGTCTGCTGTGCATTGTTATTTTTATTTTTGCCAGTGCAAACTGTACCTCTGGTGTGCAGTTCCCCACCAGGCTGCACATGGGAATCCCCTGGAAAACAGGGTGCCTCTTCTATACCCCAGGCAGAGGTCCTATCATGTCTGAGGCCCACGTCCCTCCCATACGCAGCCAGGACTCAGAGCACCCACTCCAGTGTTTCTCTTCACGCACTCTCCTCAGCCAACCTCCAGCAGTCTGTAAGAGTTAAACTGCTTTTTAAATGTCTTGCCTTCCTTCTACATACATGGGTCATGCACAGGGCTGGAGACACCTACCGGAACCAAAGGCCCTTTCTTCTGAGGTTTTTCTTTGCCCTCTGGCTCAGGTCTGTTTGTTTTCTAATACACTGCTCAGATTTTGCTCAGTGGAGTCTCCCACAGTGGGAGATATGCAATCAATGGGCCCAGGGTTTGCCAAAGCATTCACTGATCCATAAATCTTGTCCACGCTCACCTAGTTGGAGAATCTCCTCTCTAATCAATACCTGATCTAGGCCAGAACTCATTATCCTGTTGGATCCCATTTAATAAACTTCACTCTTGTTCACCTTCCCTATGGGCCCAGATTCCACACAGGTCTTGGGCATGTTTGTTCAGGGCATAGGCAGAACCGGCACCTTATCTTTTATAACTGGGTCTACTGAAGCATCATACAGCAATTATTTTTCTTTTTATTATGGAAAAATACACATGACATGAAATTTATCATTTTAAGCATTTTAGAGTGAACAGTTCATGGCATTTAGTGCAGTGATCGACTGTGCAGCCATTGCCACTATAGATAGTGTTCTACCACATTTTCATCACCCCCAAAGGAAACCCTGGACTCATTAAACAGTTTACTTTCCATCCTCTCCTCTCCCCTGTCCCTAGCAACCACTAATTTGCTTTCTGTCCTACGAATTTACCTATTCTGGATATTTTATATAAATAATGTATAATATGGCCTTTTGTGACTGGCTTCTTTTCACTTAGCGTAATGCTTTCAAAGTTTATCCACATTATAGCTTGTATCAGTACTCAATAACCAGCACCTCCTTTTTCCATCCCAGTGTGGAAACAACAGGGAGATAAGATGTAAGAGTCTGCAGTGAAGTGCAATGAAGGACAGAGAATTTGTCAATTGATTTGTCTATACGAGGTCAAAGATATAAAATACATTTAAAAAAAAATTACTTGGCCTGGTGTGGTGGCTTACACCTATAATCCCAGCATTTTGGGAGGCCAAGGCAGGTAGATTGCCTGAGCTCAGGAGTTTGAGACCAGCCTGGGCAACACGGTGAAACCCTGTCTCTACTAAAATACAAAAAATTAGCCAGGTGTGGCTGTGTGCATCTGTAGTCCCAGCTATTCGGGAGGCTGAGGCAGGAGAATCGCTTGAATCCGGGAGGCAGTGGTTGCAGTGAGTGGAGATTGCAGCACTTCACTCTATCCAGCCTGGGAGAGAGAGCAAGACTCCGTCTCAAAAAAAAAAATTACTTTATGAATACAACTCACATACCTAAAGTATACAATTCAATAGTTTAAAGTATATTCACAGAGTGGTGAAACCATCACAGAATTAACCTTTCAACTTTGGCACTTCACCTCCCAAAATGAAATCCCATACTTGTTAGCATTCATGGCCATTTACCCCTGACATCCCTGCCACCCCCACCCCCTCTTCTGAAACTCCTAATTTACTGTTTTCAAAGATTTGCCTGTTGTAGACATTTCATGTAAATGTAGTCATACAATATGTGGACTTCAATGACTGGCTTCTTTCACTTAGCATAATGTTTTCAAGTTGTATCCATGTTGTAGCACCTGTCAGTATTTCATTCTTTTTTATTGTCAACTAGTATACCACTGTATGAATGTATCATTCTTTTCTTCTTTTTTCTTTTTTGAGACAGGGTTTCGCTCTTGTTGCCCAGGCTGGAGTGCAATGGCGCCATCTTGGCTCACTGCAACCTCTGCCTCCTGGTTCAAGCGATTCTCCTGCCTCAGCCTCCTGAGTAACTGGGATTACAGGCATGTGCCACCATACCCAGTTAATTTTTAGTAGAGACAGGGTTTCACCATGTTGGCCAGGCTGGTCTCGAACTCCTGACCTCAGGTTATCCGCCTGCCTGGGCCTCCCAAAATGTTGGGATTATAGGCATGAGCCATGGCACCCTGCTGAATATATCATTCTTTACTTATCTACTCATTAATTGATGCACATTTGGGTTATGTCTACATTTGAGGTATTATAAATAATGCTACTGTGAACATTCTAGTGTACATTTATCTGTGAACATCGGTTTTCATTGCTCTTGGATATATACTTAGAAAAGGAATTGCTGGGTGAAATAATAACTCTGTGTTTAACTTTTGGAGGAACTGTTGGACTATTCTCTAAAGTTTCACCATTTTACATTCCCACCAGGAATGTAAGAGGGTTCCACTTTGTGCACATCCTTGCTAGCACTTGTTACTTTCTTCTTAAAAAAAATTATTACCATCCTAGAGTTGTGAAGTGGTATCACATTGTGGTCTTGAAACGGCCTGAAGGCTGAAAGACCAGACTGCTGGTCGCAGCTTCCTGCAACTCAGACTCAGAACTTCTGTTCCTGTTTTCCCATCCTTTCTAGATTGATATTTTCTGAAGAATGCCTTTTAAGCAATCGAATGTTGCCTTTTCCAATGCTACTGACAGTCTGCCCCTCCCCTATTCTGAGCCAATAAAAAGCCTGGGATCAGCCGGGCACAGTGGCTCATGCTTGTAATCCTAGCACTTCGGGAGGCGGAGGTGTGTGGATCACGAGGCCAGGAGTTCAAGACAAGCCTGGCCAAGATGGTGAAACCCTGTCTCTACTAAAAATATAAAAAAATTAGCTGGGCATGGTGGCACCACTGTAATCTCAACTACTTGGGAGGCTGAGGCAGAGAATTGCTTGAACTCGGGAGGTGGAGGTTGCACTGAGCCGACTTTGCACCACTGCATTCCAGCCTGGGCCACAGAGCGAGACTCTGTCTCAAAAACAAAACAAAACAAAAAACAAACAAACAAAAAGACAGCCCGGGACCCAGGCTTGCAGGGAGGAGAGAACCACCCAACTGTAAAAGTGGGGGACCACCCTCCACACCCCCTCTCTGCTGAAAGCTGTTTCATGGCTCAATACAATTATTTTCTGCCTTCCTTACCCTTCAATGTCCAGCATATCCTCGTTCTTTTTGGGTGAGGTACAAGAGCTCAAGGACCGCTAAACGGGGGTACAAGCTATAATTCAGGTGAGTGGGGCCATGCCAGCATGGCCGGGCATCACCGACTGGGGGGTCCCTGGCTTGCAAAGTGACTGAGAAGAAAAATCCTACATCAATGTTGAGCATATTGTAATGTGCTTATTAGCCTTGTGTATATTGGCTTTGGAGAAATATCTCCTCAGATGCTTTGCCCATTTAAAACTTGTGTTATATGTCTTTTTATTGTCTTTATTGAGTTGTAAGAGTAGTTTAGAGTTATTGTGATTTTAGTATCATATTGAAGAAGATTGCCTAAACCAAGATAATGAATTCCTCTAAGAGTTTATTTTGTTGTTGTTGCCATTGTTTTTTATTTCCTCATTTTTTTTTAGTTGTAACTCATACAGTTAGTTCTATGTCTACTTGGAGTTAACTTTTGTTTATGTTGTAAGAAAGAGTTGCAGCTACATTCTTTTGTATGTGGTTATTCAGTTGTTTCAGCACCACTTATTGAAAACGAATGTATATCCTTTTGCAAGGAGCAAGAAAGATCATTAGATGAGCTCAAAAGAGAATCTGGCAGTCTGTTCAATGGAAATATGAGTAGAGATTTAAGAATAACTCACACAATAAAAAAGAGAATAGCTCATGAATAATTAAAGTCTCTGTATTTTATTTTCTTTAGCTGTTGGTGAATATTTACTTTGTATCAATAAACTGTGTGGCAGACACTGTGGATTGTTTAGCTCAGCCTATTCCAGTTCCTTTCAGATGTTCAGCATCTTGGAAGGCATTGGAAATAGACTTTCCAATTTCATTTAGGTTCCACCAATAAAGTGCATTTGTGTAAGACTTTGGTTCGGAAACGGACCAAATGGGAGGAGATTCAGGGTAGGTTGTGGCAGAGACAGTAGGATCCCGAAACCTGCAGCTGTAGGTGTAATTTCATGTTTTCTCGAAGAGTTTCCTGATATAGGGACTTTCTGATCCTGGCAAGGGTAGAGTGATTTAGGACCTGGCAAGTGTGGAAGCAGCTCCTGAGCTCTGCAGCTTCTTGAGGGTGGCACAGGCAGCAGCTCCCTTGGAAATCTGGGTTTTGCGATGTGTTTCTGAGAGTGCTGGAAGTTTGCTCTCCAGTGATTCTACACATAATTTACAAATGTCTTTCTGCTTAAATTAGCTAAAGAAGACTCTGTTATCTGCTATTAAGTAAACTGATAAATGGAGTAAAGGTAACAGAAGTGGCTGCAGGAAGGACTCCAAAGGAAAAGGGAATCTGGGGCTGGCTCTCCAGCCTGGATGGGTTTGAAAGCAGAGAGGGACCAGTTGCCCTTTAGAAGATGGAACATTGGTTGTCCTTGGATGTCCTTGGTATCTGCTTAAAGAGCATTTCTCATCTCTAACTGATAAGATAGGACCCATTCTCAGACCTATCTCAAGTACCATATGCCCAGAAGTGGTAAGTTTCCTCCAGTGTGCAGCCAGCTGTGAGAGAGGATGTCTTTGATGTCCAAATGCCTTCTGTCTCACTCTCCAAGTTAATCTACCACCTGCCCTGGAAATTCTACTTCCTTAATGCTTCTTAAATCCATCCACTTTCCTTTATCTCCATTATAATACTTTTGTCCAAGTCACTACTGTTTTCACCTAGGCTACTAACATGGCCTTCTGGCTGACACCGGATACCAAGCGTCACCTTGGTATCTGCCTTCAGTCTATGGAGGCTGGTCCTGTCTTGCTGGAAGACCAGGTAGTAGTGACCTGAAGTAGTGACTTCAGTGATGTTGATTCTTCCACCATAACAGAAATGGAGACCATACTGGCATGCCTCAGGGGTTAGTTACAGCATTGCACCCGGGAGTAGAAGGCTCACCTGCTAAACAATTTGTAAGTCCGCGAGACTTAAATTACTAAGGATAACCAATGCTCCATCAATTTAAGTCTGCAAGACTTAAATTGCCACCTGCAGCCACCTGGAATGAAGAGCCTATTGAAAGTGTGGGAGGGATGAGAAATAAGAGGAATTTTGTTTGTGCTGTGTTTTTCCACCTGGGCTAAGGAACTTTAATAATTAAACTAGCCAAGCAATTCCACATCCTGATTTAAGATAGGTAGTTTCTATCACTGTCTGTGTTAGTTTGGATTTTCCCCAGAAGCAAATTCTAGTATAAATAGTTTACTTGAAAGGAAATGCAGGTATATGGGTGAGAAAGTAAACCAACAAAGGGACAGTGGCCAGTGAAGGGTACATTTCAAGTGAGTTATCCCTCTAGGCAACAGCAGCACAATCTCACTGGAGAACTCCAGATGGCAATTCTCCATCCAGAATGTGCCTCAGAGCTTTCTCACCCCAGAGTGAGGAAACTCTTGTCAGGCATGGACACAGGCTGCTCCTAGGGGTGGTATTAATTAGTTGGTACTTTCAGCTTTTCTGTGTATAGGCAGAATGGATGGCTTTGGCCACAAAAGGCATCAGACACAAAGCCCAAGGGGATGCTCTTAGCTATCGAGTTGGCATGCACAAAATGGCAGGTGTTGAGGGGAAATGTGTGGTGCGCCAATAGAATCTGATACGTTGAAGAAACTATTTTCTTGTAGTTTGTAGCTGTAGATCAGGCCCAGATACAGCTTAAAATTGGACACAGAGCCTGCTTCTGTAGGCTCCTGATAGTTGAGTTCACAGCCTTGCTACATTTCTTAAATGAAAATCAGGGCACTGATTATGAAAGAGTGTAATCTAGATAATTTGAAGGGTCATATTTGATAAGATTCAAATGAGTCATATTGTCCTGAATCCCCCAATCCCATTGAGCCCTCCTTGCCTGGAGAAGTAGACCCACCTTCAGTCTAAGGAGGCTGGACCTGTCTTGCTAGAAGACCACGCAGTAGTAACCTGAAGTAGTGACTTCAGGAATGTTGATTCTTCCACCATAACAGAAATGGAGACCTTGCTGGCATGCCTCAGGGGTTAGTTATAGCAACACATTTGGGAGTAGAAGTCTCACCTGCTAAATGATTCGTAAGACTGTAACATGTATTGTAGTACAAACCTGGAGGAATATGTATGGGGTAGATACCAAGGGTGCCAAACATGATTTTTGATCTTACTGAACTTATCCATATGGGTCATCTTATCAAGGATTCTGCATTTAATGAGCTATCATGTACACCTGGGAATTGTTTTGCTTGCTTGACTGCCAACTGAAAGCTGGACACACCAACAAATGGAGAAATTATATTGCTAGAGGGAGCACTAGCATCTTGAAAAAGAGCTCTAGTGCTCGTCCTCTGTAGAACAGACAGGAGGATGAGAGTTGCTGCCATTGAAATGGGCCCCCTGATTACAACGGGGTGATGGGATTCCAGGGGAGCTGAGGTCACCAACAGCAAGGTGAGCCAGGCTGGGGTAATTAGCAGGCTTTAAGCCAAGGGATCTTTGGTGATGAAACATCCATGCAGTCCATGAAGGTTTTACTTGATTTGTATAACTAAAAGATCTATGTTTGTCAAGAGAAGGTCAGACTTGAGTCACTACAAGATAAGGTCATAAACTTTCTCAATTCACAATCAAAGTTTCTTGAATGCCTGGAGGAATCAAAGTACCCTTGAGAGAGGACACTCTTAAGAAGACAAACAGGTATTGTGAGTCTCTCTCATCCTTTGCAAAAGAGGCCTGCAGCCATGTCCCAGAAGAAAGAGAAATAACCCAAAAATGGTTGGCTCCTGGGTCAGAGTCCCAGAGATTTAGAGGACCACTGTGGTCCACTGGTCAGAGCAAGACTTCTTACGAGGGTCATGCTGTCAAAGAGATTTGACATGAATCTCACCATGTCACAATGGTGAGGTCCTTTGTTTATTTTCTGAATATAGAGACAGGATAGGCACACCCAGCTGTTGGCAGAATCTCTATGTTAGCATCCTGACCAAGGAAGTGAAGGCTAGGATAGCAAGAAGGGCCCAGGACAATTCGTGGCTGTGCCTATTCCCATCAAAATTGTGGACCAAAGAAATTGGTGACAGGCAGACAGATATCAAGTCTTAAAAAATTCAGGGGTGTTGATTCTTCTTACCACCCATTTACCATGACAGTTTTGTCTGTGTAGGAGCTATGTGGATCTTGGAAGGGGATAGCAAATTACCATAAGCTTAATTCTACCTCAGGGGATCAGCTGTACCAGAACTATCATTTTAGGAAAATACATTGGCATGGCTCCTGGTATGGTGTGCAGTTACTAACCTGGAAATTGTTTTTATCCCCTTCTGTTCCATTAACAGAAACCACTAGAAGCAGTCTTCTTTCATCTGGAAGGCTTGGTTCTCTCATTGTCCTACAGAGTATTGTGCTGATCCACTACACTGATAGCATCATGATGACGCCATATGGGGCTACATGGTGCCAGTAACAGGGTTTGAGCACAGCCATATTCCCCACCCCCTTTCAGAATGTAACTGTTCTCTTTTGAGAATATCGCTTGGTTTGCAATTAGGCCCTGATAGAGACTGGACCATTAGACATCAGTTGGCCATTTAACCTGAACTTCCTTTCATGAATTGAGTATTACCTGAATTATAAAGCCATCAAGTTGGGTACACAGTTAGCATTCCACCATTGTTTGGAGTGGTATGGGTATGGGATTGCGCTTGTGTGAATCTTGTAGGAACAAATAAATTGAATATATGGCTTACACTCCCCATGTGCTTACCCCTGAAGTACCATCTTATTCTCAGCCCACAGCTAAGCCTCCATGGAGAGTTCTCCATGACCAGTCTAATCAAGGAAGATAACTTTGAACATGGATTACAGACGATGCCATAGACATGCTTGCAGCAGTGAGAATGAGACTGTCATGACTTTATATATTTATTCAAGTGTTGGATAAATATATAAAGTTGGATAAATATATAAACTTTTGTATATTTATTCAAGTGTTTGATAAATATATAAACTTTATATGTTTATTCAAGTGTTGGAGGAGAGCAGACAAGATAATTCCTTCCACATAAGCAGAATTAAAAGTGGTGATGTTATCTATTTTCCTGAAAGAAAAAATGGCCTGAGGTGAGAATTTACACCAGTTTATGGGCTGTGACTTATTATTAGGCCAGATGGACAAAGGTTTGGAAAGAAAAGGACTAGAGGGCCAGGCGCAGTGGCTCACACCTATAATCCCAGCACTTTGGGAGGCCGAGGCGGGCGGATCACGAGGTCAGGAGATCGAGACCATCCTGGCTAACACGGTGAAACCCCATCTCTACTAAAAATACAAAAAATTAACCAGGCGTGGTGGTGGGCACCTGTAGTCCCAGCTACTCGGGAAGCTGAGGCAGGAGAATGGCGTGAACCCAGGAGGTGGAGCTTGCAGTGAGCTGAGGTCGTGCCACTGCACTCCAGCCTGGGCGACAGAGCGAGAAAAAAAAAAAAAAACAGGACTAGAGAGTAAGTGAGAAAAAGATCTGGGGAAGAGAATGTATATAAGACTCTCAAAATGAGCCTGGAATGTGAGAATATTTGTGGCCCAGATGATTTTTCACTAAGGAGTCTCCACTTTGGAGGAACTTCCTTATAATCAGGTAGACCAATTAATTACATGCCTTGTTAATTTCAATCAGCCTCTTTATTCAGCCATCCCAGTGGTTTCTCAGTGGAGCAATGGTGGATAAAGTGAACTGAGTGGTTGTGGACAGGATTGGAACACATGGACGCAGCAGCATGGACATCCTTGGAGGAAGGCTGACATCTACCACCAAAGCTGAAGATCAACTCACGACATCCATGACACACTCTAAGCCTCTGACAGAGTACCAGATCCTGGGGCTGAGGAAACCAGCCAGCCACTTGCAGGCAGTGAGGCTATATTTTTACCTATTATAAAGGGCCAGTGATTCATGCTTAGTGAAATAGACATTAGTACTGGAGATGATGCTTCTGCAACACCGAGAGGGAACTTACTGAATACCTTATTCATGGTGGTGATATGCCACTAGACATTGCTTCTGACCAAGGAATCTATTTTATAATCTCCTTCCCCTTGTCAAGCCTAGAGGATCTGATATTCAAAGCGAACCTCATCATTATATAACGTCGACCTTTTAGAATGGTGTAATGATCCATGGGAGACTCAGTTATGGCACCAGTTGGGGCCAACACCATGGAAGGCTGGGATGCTATCCTATAGGATGCAGTATGTACTCTTAATCAGTGATTGACAGATGATGTTGTTTCTCCATAGCCAAAAGTCAAGCATCCGGAGCCCATGGTAGAAATGGAAGTGGAGTCTCTCACTAATGTACCTAGTAATACACTTGTACTTTTTTTACTTCCTATTCCCACAACTTTGGTCTCCAGTGGGAGGTTGTTGTCCTTAAAAGAAGATTGCTTGCCACAAGGGACATGTCAGTGGTGCCTTTGAACTGGAAGTTGGGACTGACACCTAGCTCCATGCATCACAGGTGAACAGGTTCAAAAGAAGTTTCCCACGCTGGCTGGGTTGGGTGATCTGATCACTGAGGGAGCTCTGTCTTTGCCATCACACGGGGCAAGCAGCGATGAGGTTTCCTGGAACTCAAGGATCCTCAATGTGCTTTCCAGTACTGCAGGTGTAGCAGTCAAAGTTAGTAAAAAACCATAGCAAAACCACATAAGTGGGACTACGAAGTACTCATACCCTTGAGAATGAAGGCTCAGGTCAACCCACCAGATGGAGAAGTTTCACCCACTGAGAAAGTGAACACAACCAGAATGGGTTGTAGGAACAGAAGGTAGTGGATGCCACCATAGCTCTGCTGCCGGTATGAGGACTGCAGCAGTTACCTGAAGTTCAGTCCCTTCCTATTGTATAAAGTGCACATTTCAGTATCGTAACTAAGTGGCACTCCTGTGAAGGACGGATCCCAGAACTAGAGGAGATCTTGAGTGCGCAAACCTTGAACAGTCCCAGAAATCTAAGGAGGGCTTTGAAATTCCATAGGCCTTGACAATGAGCTACTTTAGCCAATTTAACTTAAATTTTGAGGAACAGGGAGGGAGGTTTTGCCTAACATTGTGAGAAGCATGTGAACCAGGAGCAACTCCATCTTGGATAAGGGCTAGGTAAGATGAGGCTGAGACCTGCTAGGCTGCATTCCCAGATGGTTAAGGCAACTAAGTCACAGGATGAGATGGGAGGTTGGCACAAGACACAGGTCATAAAGACCTTGCTGATAAAACAGGTTGCAATGAAGAAACAGCTAAATCTCACCAAAACCAAGAAGACAGTGAGAGTGACCTCTGGTCATCCTCATTGCCACACTCCCACCAGCTCCTTGACAGTTTACAAATGCCATGGCAATGTCAGGAAGGTACCCTAGATAGGCTAAAAGGGGGAGACATGAATAATCTACCCCTTGTTTAGCATATAATCAAGAAATAACTACAAAGATGGGCAACCAGTAGCCCTCAGGGCTGCACTGTCTATGGAGTAGTCATTGTTTATTCCTTTACTTCATTAATAAACTTGCTTTCACTTTACCCTATGGACTCACCCTAAATTCTTTCTTTCATGAGGTCCAAAAACCATCTCTTGAGGTCTGAATCAGGACCCCTTTCCTGTAACAACATCAAAAGGATCAAGTAGCAGAATTTGCTCTGCTCTTCAGACTAGGTTTTGGGAGTCATCCAGAAAGTGATTTAGTTCATGACAGTCAGACATAGTAGATACCGCCCCCCGAATCTGAAGAGATACTCTCAGTGTTGGGTCCCCTTTTCAGTGGTAGTGGGAGCTAGGTACACCACTTGCTTTTCCTTTTCCTTTGGGCAATAATTCAATTGCCCCAAATTCTGAAACATCAGACACTGAAACGGGCAGGTGCCTCTATTTTTGTTGCACTTATTTTCTGTCCTCTATCACATGAGTTCTCGAGTCCTATCCAAGATGTCCTGGAACCTACTATTTCTTGCTCTCAGGGTCCTAGCCAGGATGATGTCCTGCAGGCTGAGTCCCTAGGGCCATGTGAGCCTCTCAAGCCTGGTTAGGTCATGGGGTGGGAAATGTATGGGATTCACTATTAGATTGCCCCAGCTACTTTCCCTCTGATGGTCACTGCTGCACCCTGGCTCTTCTCTTCAGTGCGATCCTGAAGCCCCTCCCATGGGCATTCCAGTCCAGTGAGAACAGCCAGCACAGATTCTTTAAAGTGTCCTGCACTTTCTTCCCCAATCTCTTCCTCAGGGTCTACATGAAGGGAACCTCTCTGGGGAGCAGAGAGTGTGTGTGTGGGTAGAACCAACAAGCTACATCCAGCCCAGCATTCCAGTCTCTCCAGGCTTTTGATTTCCCTCATTTTCGTTATAGCAAGGAATGCATGGCCTTTTGAAGTCATTTGCCGCAGGCCAGCTTTCAGCCTAGGTCTGCATCCACCATCCCAGCAAAGTGACAGATCTCTAGCCAGCTGTGCATACTGCACACCCAACCGCCCTCTTGGTAAATGCAATCATAACACAGATTCAGCCCGGTCTAACATTGTGTTCCAGCACAGTTAGCTGAGCCCTCTCAAAATCCACTTCCACAAGTATTTCCCTAAGCCTGTATGTGTAAAAAGCACATTTCTGTATCTCCTTTGAATCTTTAGTGGAATCTCATTAGGACTGGTTGTTGGAGGGGAGGATTCAATGGCCATGACCTTGATAGGCTTTGGAGCTCTGGTTCCTGATTTTTCGGAAGCCAATTGTCCAGTTCTGTAAACTTTAAAGTATTCTCTTTACACATTTTTTTTTCTATTAAAGCAAGCTAGAATCCTAGCAAATACAGATATTGGTGTTACTGGAAAGGAGTCCGGATCCAGACCCCAAGAGAGGGTTTTTGGATCTTGCTCAAGAAAGAATTTGGGGTGAGTCCATACAGTAAAGTGAAAGCAAGCTTATTTAAAAAGTAATGGAATAAAAGAATGGCTGCTCCCTAGGCAGAGCAGCCCCAAGGGCTGCCGGTTGCCCATTTTTATGGTTATTTCTTGATTAATGCTAAACAAGGGGTGGATTACTCATGGGTTTTCTGCAAAAGGGGTGGACAATTCCTGGAACTGAGGATTCCTCCCGTTTTTAGGCCATATAGGGTAACTTCCTGACATTGCCATGGCATCTGTAAACTATCATGGCACTCGTGGGAGTGTAGCAGTGAGGTCGACCAGAGGTCATTCTCATCACCATCTTGGTTTTGGTGGGCTTTGGCCAGCTTCTTTACTGCAATCTGTTTTACCAGCAAGATCTTTATGTCCTGTGTCTTGTGCTGACCTCCTATGTCATTCTGTGACTTTGAATGTCTAACCTCCTGGGAATGCAGCCCAGCAGGTCTCAGCTTTATTTTACCCAGACCCTATTCAAAATGGAGTTGCTCTGGTTCAAACACGTCTGACACTGGCACCAGAGAGTAAGCTCTTGACTGTGGACTTTCAGAGAGACAAGGAGTGGCAATACTTGGAACTAGTAATTGTCCTAAGATGAGAAAAAGGATGAGAGGGTCTTAATTGTTCTCCAAGATGTTAAGCAGGCCCATGTTGGGGGTTGAGGCAACACAGCTAGTTAAATGTGGTCCCAGGGGACAGGAAGGCCACAGAGGTAGAACCCAGGGGAGCCAGGGCTTCTGACTGCAGATGGATAGGGCTCAGGTCATCTGGGCAGCACTTGCTCTAATATCATGGAGAGACTCAAATTCCAAACATCTTTAAAGGAACAGGACAAAACTCAGAGCCCTTTTGCAGCCACTGGCTAGGGAGCAGAGCAGGATTTAAAACTAAGTAAAGGGATTGATTCTGAATATTAAAAGCAGTTGAGTTCACAGTTGTGTGCAGTCCCTTTTGTAAACGTTGATGATGACTAGGAAAGAGTTGAACTGTGAAATCCTATGCCTCAGAGATCCCATGCTACACAGGGTCTCTTGCCTAAGGAGTGTGTCTCCTGGGCCAGAGGAGCTGTAGCTGTTTATCCTGTCCATCTCCTCCTTACTGCACAGCTAAAACAAGGATCTGAATTCAGCTTGGCCTGGAGAAGCAAGGAACAGGGGAGGGTGGAAGGATGAGCAGATAAAATGCTAAAATAGTACACAGAAAAGAAGAGTTAAAGCTGGAAAGGAAATGGAGACCTTTTATTTGTCCGAAATCTGATTGGCTTAGCCCAGGTAAGTCCTACCGTTGGTGGAATGGGAGAGTTCCGGGGCAAACAGCTGACCTGAGCCACAGTGAGAGGGAGAAGGGATGTTCCCCAAAGGAAGGGCTTCTCAGGGAACCAGCACTAGGAAGTTTGCCACAGGTGGACATTGGGCACCTGACCCTGATATGGCCAATTCCCAGGCTTCTTGGGATCCATCATTAAGAATGTGTACAAGGAATTACAGCTAATCTTCATTGAGCACTTACTATGTGGCAAGCCTCCTGCTGGGAGTCCTACATAAATTTTCACAGGGAACTTCATAAAAACTCAGGTGTAGGTACAGTTACAAATCCCAGTCTGCAGAGCAGGAACCATTGTGGGTGGAGTGAGGCCTGGGCAGTGGGACTCCACAGCACCCCAACCTTACAAGAGCTACGTTAGTAGGATGACCAGACTCATGCTCCCCAGCCTTCACTGGAGCAGATAGGAAAGACATGCAGTCATTGGTTAGAAGGGAGCAAAATGGATATGCAGAGAGAAGCAAGGAAGAGGCGGAGAGAGAGAGAGAGAAGTTGTTGGTCCATAGAACAACTTAAGGTCCTGAGAAAGAACTAAGTTCTAGTCCACTTACAGCCTTAAAATAAATTAGCCCTCTGAAAGAAAAAGATCCGACACCAGCAATAACAACAACAACAATAACAGATTGCTTCTGACTGAAGGTGACTCCATAGAATTTTGTTCATTGTAACAGAAGAAGCAAACGGAGGGGTAATAATGCATTAGGCTGTTGTCAATACTCACAACCTCGGGAGAAGGACTTGATCTGATTGCTGAACTGGTGAATTTGACAGAAGGGGGATGGCAAGCCCAGGGGAACTCCGGGTTCCCAGGGGCCAGAGCTAGCCCTTTTGATGACTTAGGAAACAGCAGCTAGGAAGGACGCTCGGAGGTGCTGCTGTCTTCCGGGCTGATGGTTGCAGGGGTCTAGTGTTTCAACATTATGAAAGCTCCCTGGGGATGTAGGAGCTACAGTTCAAAACACTGGAAGAGAATATATATATTTTAAAATTAAGAAACATTTTTGAGACCTATTGTTTGTTTGTTTAAAACAGAATCTTGCTGTTTTGCCCAGACTGGAGTGCAGTTGTGAGATCTTGGCTCACTGCAACCTCTGCCTCCCGGGTTCAAGCGATTCTCCTGCCTCAGCCTCCTGAGTAGCTGGGATTACAGGCATGCACCACCATGCCAGGCTAATTTTGTATTTTTAGTAGAGACAGGGTTTCTCCATGTTGGTCAGGCTGGTCTCGAACTCCCTACTTCAGGTGATCCACCTGCCTTGGCCCCCCAAAGTGCTGGGATTACAGCTGTGAACCACCGCGCCTGGCCACCACACACTTTTAAACAAGCAGATCTCCTGAGAACTCTGCTACAAGAACAGCAGCAAAGGGGGAAATCCACCCTCAGGATCCAATCACCTCCCACCAGGCCCTGACTCCAGCTTTGGGGATTAAATTTGACATGATATTTGGGCAGGGACACAGACCCAAGCCATTTCAGCTTAGATACAGGTTGATGGGAGAGGTTTCCCAAAACTTACTCCTAATGGACTTTAGATTCTTAATGTGACATGACTTTGCTGTATCGAGTATATTCAACTTTGCTGTAGAGAACAATGAATAGATGAAAAGGGTGAAACTGAGAAGGATATTAAGCACAGAGAGTAGGCGAGCTGCTAGCTCATGAGGTGCAGGTGCATCTCAAAGGGTTTGTTAGGATAAGGAAATGAGTGAGAAGTGGCTTGTGAAGTAAGGGCAGATTCATCAATGTGTTCGACGGTGAGTGAGTTACGGGTGTGATGCATTGAAGACAGAAGTCTTACATGGAATATATGATGGCGCAAATAGTGTTACTGATCATGCCCTCACTGGACTGACAGCTCTGTTACCCCTGCATCAGCCCAGAGCATGCCAATCAAACCGTGGCTGTCCAGCAGGCTAATTGGTGACCTGCAGCTATAGCCAGTGCAGTACGTCTCTCAGAAGAACAAGTTGCTGTGTTTCTCCAATAGGACATGTCTGTGCTGTTGGCTGTAGGTGCCCTTTGTCTGTAGGGCCCTGATCCAACTCCAAATCTGATCTTCGTCACCAACCCATCAGCAGGGAAAACCGATGTGGGAGAGGAAGACAGGACATGTGAATATGGTGCTAACCAGGCCTCATGCTCTGGGCTTCCCCCCAAATGCTGCCCTGCTGTTAACCTGCCCCATCTCTCACCCCTCACTTCCCTATGTGTGTTTTAAACATGTTTAATAAACCATGGGCTCATCACAAGGTCATCAGATGATGTCATACCCTGGAGACAACTTTCATTTCCCTAAACTTGCACTTCCCTAGTAGTCCTAGTGAAGCTCTGCAGTTTCAGAGTTTACATTTCCTTGTATGACCACAAGCTTGAACTTCCACTGAGGAGGCAGAAAATTATGGTTCAATGCCACCAAGACATGACATTTTAAAAACAGCTTATCTTACTTTTAAGTACAGTATGCACAGAAATCCCCAAATGAGGTTAAGAGATGTGTGTGGCACATTTGCACAGATTTCTCATTTGAATCCACATAGGCTTAAAATCTCTTTTTACTTGGTTTAGAGCTTGGTTCTAGAGGTGCCCTTCAGCTCTCTAAATACCAGATTTTAGCTTCCTGTGGAATGCCCAAGGAAGCGACAAGGAATGAAAAGAAGAGCATGGCTGTTCTTACTGAAGTGGCGGTAGAGTTCTAAAAGCCCTTGCAGAGGATTTCTGTTGTTGCCACCTCTAATTAGTACTGCTGGGATTAAACTTAATAGGTTCTGAAGATAAAGTTAGCAGGAAGGAAAAACAAACACATTGACAAAGCACATTCAGAATCAGCCGTGAGAGAGCGTCACGCCTGCTTGTTGCTAAGCTAGCTTCAGGCACCTCGCTTTGGAAATTAGCAGGGTAATGAATGTAAAATAAATGAGAAGTCTCTGTGAGGCTCCTTTTCTGATCTGCACTGAGAGCTGGTGGATGCATGGCCCCAGAGGAGTCTCAAATGCTCAGTGATTGCAGAGGCCTGCAAAAGTGTTTGCACGCATCTGGGTGTGCCCAGACAAAGCTACTGGTCTAGGGAAGCGTAAGTCATCACCTTGACTACCAAAGACCTTGCAAGCTTCCTCATGATGGCACAAAACTAGCCAATATGACACAATTCCCAAATAACCCTTGCCAGTGATTTGAAAAACGGGAAAATATGGTATAGGCAGGGTGGTCAACTCAGGGGCTGAGGAAGGTTTAGGCTGTGAAGCAGAATTTTGAGATGGAGCCTTCAGCCTATGTAGGCTACGTATACATGAAGAATATTCATCTTGTTGCTTTTTGCTTAAAACAGTACACAAATGGTCTGCTTTTCTCTTTACTTGTTCTTGAAATTGATCAGCAGTAGCTTTCTTGGCTTGTTTCATAAGATCTTAGGACTTGAGCATCTACTACTAGCAGTGATTAAAATTACCCCATGTTGTAATAAGGGTGATTGTGAATCTGTGTGGTGCTTGAGATCTCACAAAGTGCATTTACCTTGGAAAATTCACCTTTGCACTATCTAGAGCTGAGCAGTGTCCTGAGTAGGAATTCCCATCTGTAACACCCTTCCCCACCTCCTACTCCCCAGATGTTCACCTGCATGTCACTATCTCTGGTAATAGCTGGCTTTCGTGTGTCCAGGCACTCCGGGGTCTTGGCCACATATTTTCAAAGGTCTGGCTCTTGGCATCTGTGCTGAGCTTGGACTCCTCCCTCTTCATATTATGCGCTCCACACACCCACCCTTCCACACTGCCTCAAGGCTTCCCCTGGGGGCCATCCTTGCCCTTCCTCATCAGGCCGGGCACTGCCATCTGAAACAATCTCATATGCAGTGTGTCCCCCTCCCAGAGCTGGTGCACTGCGTGACTCTTTATCTGTGTGACTGCATGTGTGTGATCAGTAGCTCATGAACTAGTGACACATGAGGGTTTCAGAGCCGGGTTCTTGCAGCTGGTGTGTGCTGGCCGAACTTCTGACTCTACCTGGTCACAGCGCAAGTGAACACGTGTTCACTTACACACCTTGGCCTCACTCATTTCAGGGCCAGGGCAGTGCCTGCCCCGTGGAGTTGCTGTGTTGATCAGTGAGGCACATGAAACACTTAGCAGAGCGCCTGGTGCCCCCACAGCACTCGGGGCCCATGTGTGGGTCTCACCTGTGTGCTAAGACCTCCTGTGTCCCTTCACCACTCTGTCTCCAGCAGGTATCACCTAGCACAGGGCAAGCTCCTTATAAATTTGTGAAATAAATGGATGAATAAGTGAGTTCAAGGGGAAATATATATATTGGTCCCAAAAGGCAAACATATTTATATTTCTAAAATTTAGAGAACTACTTTATGGAATTGAAGTAAAGATGTTTCTTGTTTCCATGCCAAAACATGGAAAGTTGATGTACTTGGGACACAATACATGTGTGCAGTGTGCTCATCTTTTATTCTGAAGACAAATAAGGGGTCTTACTGTGGAATTAGGGGGCCACAAGGGGCTGCAGCTTCTGGGCATCATTGCTCTTTACTGCTTAATTCCAGCTTACAGCATGTTTCCCACAAACACCAAAAACATTTTTAAGATGGACCATATCATATTTATCATTGTCTCTACAGTGTTTGGCTTAATGCATCAAACTTCAAAATATGTGTTTGCTTGAATTCCAATTTCTTGATGGATACATGGCTTGGAAACCAAGTCTCCTTTGGCTGATAAAATGAGAACAGAATCTGACACTTAAAAAATTATTTAAGCTTTGCCAAGTGGGAAAAAAAGTGTATTCTCCTGCTGCTGAGCATCTTGGCTAACTTAAATCACTGTTCCCGTCACTGAATCTCCCGTTTTTCTCATGGGACTTCCTGGTTGTTAAATCTATTTCATAGTAAACATAAGTGAATTTTGTTTTATTGTTATTCTTGTTTACATTGAGAATTAATTTTGAGTGGAAATTATATGCTTCATGTTATGTAGATGAAGTTAGGGTGGATGTTATCTTCCAATAATTTTATGGTTTGAAAGAAATTCAATTTTGTTATGTGGAATGATTTCCTAATAATGAAAAAAGAAAATGACAGCTTCAACGATCAAAGAAAGAATCATGCAGAGAATCATTCATGTAGACTTCTCAAATTAAAAAAAATCCAAGTATTACTGTTTCTTAATTATGTGGTCTCAAGATGAGTGTTGGAATAATTATGTTATTAGAAACTCAGCCTTTGTGAGAAATTCGTATTTTCATTATTTTATTTAAAAAGCTTTTCAACATTTCTTAGTGCAAAGAAATGATAATTAGTCCTAGGAGACCAGCCCACCAAAGGCGCATTAATGTCAATCTCAAAACAGATAAAAATAGGACCAAGAATGAAGTCAACTGGCAGTACCACTCACTCACTTAGCAAGTCAGCTTGCTGTTCTGGGTGAGCCGAGCAGGCAAACCCCTGCTTTCAGGACTTTCACAGTCTTGAGGGGCAAAAATAAATAAATCAAGCAAATAATCATCCAAATACTCTTTTCTTTTTTTTTTTTTTTTGAGATGGAGTCTTGCTCTGTCACCCAGGCTAGAGTGCAGTGACGCGATCTCAGCTCACTGCAACCTCTGCCTCCTGGGTTCCAGTGATCCTCCTGCCTCAGCTTCCCGATTAGTTGGAATTACAGGCGCCTGCCACCACACCAGGCTAATTTTTTCTATTTTTTTAGTAGAGATGGGGTTTCACCATCTTGGCCTGGCTGGTATCGAACTCATGACCTTGTGAATCACCTGCCTCGGCCTCCCAAAGTGCTGGGATTACAGGCGCAAGCCACCGTGCCCGGCCCCAAATACTCTTATAACTACCTTTTGCAGTAAGTATTCAAAGTGACACCTAGAGGGTGTCTTGAAGGCATATCAGGGGAGCTTCATTCGGTTGGGGGAGCGGAGACAGCCTTTTGGAGAAAATGACCTTTAAGAGACTCAATGGTCCACAGGAGCCCAGCAGGAGGAGAGGGAATGAAGAGTTTTGCAGGGAGCTGGATGTGCAAGGGCCCTGTGGTGGGCAGGCTTGGTGGGCTGGGGCAGAGGAAGGCAGGCAGGTGTGGTTTGAGAGTAGGCCACGGTGGCACGCTGGCTGTGTGACAAGGTCTGCAGCATGCCTGTTTGTATCTGTGTGTCACAGGACCTCCCACTAACTCTAGATCCCTCTCTGTCGTTCACGCTCAAAATTGGTCAGTTTCTTCTCTCTTGTGGGTGGTTAGTGACCCCCCATGGAAGTAGGGCCACTCACTCCTGAATGTGAGGTCAAATGTCCTCTTCCCCTAAAACCAGATTATTTCCCTTTGGTTAGGGCAGTGGTATTCAACCGAGGGGCAGTTTTGTACCCCAGGGCACATTTGACAATGTCCGGGCACATTATTGGCTGTCAGAACTTGGGAAGGGGATGCTAGTGGCATCTAGTGGGTATGTTGCTAAACATTGTGCAATGAACAGGACAGCTCCCACAACCAGCAATCACCTGGCCCAAAATGTCAAAGGTATGAGGTTGAGAAACCATTTTAGAATGCATTTTTCAAACTATAAGATGCGACCTGTTAGTGGATTATGAAATCTTTCTCTGTTAATAAAATAGAGACCAGACAAGGTCGGAGTGCATTACATATTGTATGTATGTTTGCATCATATGAATGTCCACCACACATGCATGTATATTTCTGTATATTGAGTGGCATTGTAAAAGGTATTCTTTATTGCAGGTTGCAGTTTAAAAAGTTGGAAAGTCACTGGATTAGAGAACCTACCAACATATTTCATCCCTTCTATCCTTCCAACTCCACCACGAATCTGCCCTATCTTGGCAGAGCTGTATCCAGAGCCCAGGCATGGCTTCAACTACAGCCTCTGCCAGCCATCCCATTGCAGTGTAAGCTAGAGGTCAAGGCTGTTCACTCTCTGGCCGGACCACCCCGCCCCATGGCTCAGCCTTCACTCTACCTCCAGCCAATTTTTCCTTCTTCCAACTCTCCATAAACTTTGTCTTGACTGTTCCCTGTCTGATACGCCACTCGCCACTTTAACTGGTCAATTCTTACTTAACCTTTGAAGACAAACCTTCAGCCTCCCCTCCTCTGTAGAGCGTCACGGACTTCCGCCCTTGTAGAGTTCACAGCCTCTGTCTCCGTTGTCTGCACAGCATTTGGTGCATCCCTCTGATATAATAGTCATTATCTGGGGTTCACGGCTGGTCAGCTGTGGGCTCACTGCGGGCAGTAACTAGATCTGACTTCTCTTGCCATCTTTGGAAACTAAAAGAGTGCCTTATACACATATGAGGTGCTCGAAAGGCATTTGACTAATACAGTCATGAATAGAGATTGTTACTTAAAGTCCTTATATTACTAATTATTTTGTAAACTGGAATATGTTTTTGTGAGGAAAAACTCTCAATATATATGCTGGATTTTCATTAATGTGCATTTTCTTCCACTTTCAAGTTAATTCTTTTTTTTTTCCTGATTATTTAACAAATACATGCCTATTAAAGACAACTTTTGGTAGACCAGAAGGATGTAAAGAAATCTTTCCCCATGAATAATATATATTATATAAGGAATGTATAAAATAGGTTATATAATTAAATATATAGGTATAAATTATATATGAAATACATATTATATATAGAATATATATGTATAAAAGTATATACATTTTACATATGTAAATGTACGTCTGTGTGTATAAGTGTATGCATATGCGCACATCATCCAGCCTCGGCTTATCACACCTGAGCTGAGCAGCGCCCCTAAAATTTCGGTACCTTGCTCAGGGTCAGGCTAGACTCTGCTGCCCCCGTGTGTTCCAGCGCAGAACTGCATTAAGAAAGAGGAGCGCTCGGCCATACCGCACAGGTCCGGGAGGTCCTCGTTAATGTCCCTTGTTTTTGAGCCCAGGGACCAAGTATTTAGTCATGATTGCCACTTGCTATAGGCTCTGTTAACAGTGTAAAGAAAGCTGGAAGTTATCTCCCGAGAAGAAGTAACTTCAATTCGGAAGGACCCGGGCTTCTCATGTTTCTCTTTGTATCCTGACCGCCGGGAACTGCCTTACCTGCATCTACAAAGTCCTGCAAGTGAGGCTTAGGTATTTTCAAATGAAATATCAGGCCTGGCAGAGTGGCTCACGCTTGTAATCCCAGTACTTTGGGAGGCTGAGGCCTCCTGGGAAGATCGTTTGAACCCAGGAGTTCGAGACTAGCCTGGGCAACATAATAAGAACCCCTCTTTACAAAAAATAAAATAAAATTAGCCGGTCGTGGTGGCACACACCTGTAGTCCCAGCTACTTGGGAGACTGAGGCTTGGAAGATTGCTTGAACCGGGAAGTTGAGGCTGCAGTGAGCCATGACTGCACTACTGCACTCCAGCCTGGGTAACAGGGCTAGACTCTGTCTCAATATAAATAAATTAATTAAACAAAATAAAGAATATAAAAGTAAAAAGAAACAAAATATCCAAAGCCATGACTGCACCACTGCACTCCAGCCTGGGTAACAGGGTGAGACTCTATCTCAATATAAATAAATTAAACAAAATAAAGAATATAAAAGTACAAAGAAACAAAATATCCAACGCCTGTCAATCCATGTTGTAAATATCAGGATCTTCTGAATTCCAGTAGCCCTGGACCATGGAGAACCCAGTGAAATTACTCTTATTGACTAGAGCTAGGGCTGTCTCAGTTGGACAGTTTATATTTCAAGCTTTCTATGAGTTTCACAGATTCCATGAACTTGGATGGATTTCTGTGGATTTGTTGTGCTTATACGCTGAAAGTTTTATGATGTACATTACCCATCTTTTCCATCTGATTCGATTGTTCTTCTCTACTCATGAAAGTCCTATTTTTCTTCAAGACCCAGATCTTGTGAAGTGTTTTCACATTTCCCCATGGATGCCTAGCGAGGGGCTGGGACTGCCTGATCCACTTTGATCAAGAGCACGTGGGTGGCCTGTGTGCAGCCTTATCATCAATAATTGCAGGGCTTGGTGGAGTATGGTTGAACAGGTGCTCAGACTGCATATATGTCTAGCGAGGCCGTCCTGAAGCTGCATGGGAGTTGTAAAAAAGTTACCAACAAGTTTTTAGTTATTTGAATAGGTTTTTGAATAGATTTGGAATGTGGGAAGCAGTTGCAGAAATAAACGTCTTAATGACTAAATGTAGCTTGCCGTTTTTGGCCCAGTTTCACAGATCACAACTCTGACCGTACTAGTGGGTAGTTTATGTGTCTTCTCATGCGGGGAGAGCCGTTCAACTCACTCCTGAGGCTTAGGCCCAGGTTGGAAGGGGACAGACTCCCAGCTGGGCTGTTGGGGTCTGGCCTCCTCTCGGCTTCCTCTGGAGGACAGGCACAGCCCTTCCAGGCTACCTTTCCAGACACTGAATCCAGTCGAATCCACTTTCTTACCCATGACCCGAAGCAAGCCACTTCAGCTTCTGACGTCTCCACAACCTCATCTGCGAAATAAGGGACTAGGCTGGATGGTCTTTGAGGCCTCATCCAATTCAGAGATTCTGGATCCTGCGTTGGAGAAGTGAGGGAGCCTGGTGTGAACTGGGAGAAGGCAGAGGGTGGAAGTGGGCTGTTTCTGTCGGCTCTCTGAATGGCAGTAAATATCAGGGAGGGGACCTTCAGGAGTCATCTCGCCTCCTGGAGGTTTTTTTGGGCCTTGACCTTTGGGGGATGCTTGTAGAAAGCTGGTTCTTCCGTGAACTTTCAGTGCTTGCAAATGCAGGCGCTGAGCCAGAGCCCCCCCCAACACTCAGAGGAGGAGCATGCCCAAATGTCCGCAGGTGAGACGTCAAGGAGCACCTCACATGTGGTGCAATCTTCACTCCGCATGGCTGGTGTCGCCCCCTGTGGGAAACATAGGGGACATGGGAAGCCATGCTGTCATCACAGGATTTGCTATGCTATCCTCTGCAGGACGTAACCACCTCTGTAGTAGGCTCCTGCTAAAAGCTAGTGGGACACTGACAGCAAGTACTAGCAACAAGTGTTTAATCCATATTCCGAGCCTGCCACCGTCTCCTTTCACTGATATGACTCACATGGCTATAGCATCGCACAGTGAGGAAAGCAGACCCTGGCGATCTGACCCTGGTGATCCTGAAAGCAGACCCTGGTGAAAGGAGTAGAATTGACCACCATAATCATTAAATGTCACCCTTTAAATAAGAATTGAACGACCTCTCCCTCTGTGGACTATTCACAGACCCCACACACTTGACCTCATTGTTTGTTGTACAGGGGATTGAGAACCATCAACAGATGGGTGCAGGCCATACCGTAAAGGGTAGGATAGCTTTCCAGTGGGCATCAGTGCAAGTGGTTACAATTCCAGGCCTCTCTTTGTTGATCAAGAGGATCCCAGCACTTTGAGAGGCCGAGGATTGCTGGAGCCCAGGAGTTCAAGACCAGCTAGGCAATATAGTGAAACCCCACCCCTACAAAATATTAAAATATTAGCCAGGTGTGGTGGTATGCGTCTGTAGCCCCATGGTCCCAGCTACTCAGGAAGCTGAGGCAGGAGGATCATTTGAGCCTGGGAATTTGAGGTTGCACAGTGAGCAATGATTGGACCACTGCACTCCAGCCTGGGTGACAGAGCAAGACCCTGTCTAAAAATAAAAATAAAAAAAAAAAAAGATTTCCATATTGTTGTCTACTTTTTCCTTAAAACACACTGTGCTTCTGCAACAATATTGTTTTCTCCTGCTGTTCTGTCTCCTTGGATGAGTCCTCTTTTGGCAATCACATAGATGGCCGACAAACAACAGCTGTAGTAATAATTACTATTATTTATGCCTTACTGTCACTGCTCTGAGGCCACTGACATGCTTTACCGTAATTATGGGCACAGCCTCCTCACAGATTTCTGGTCCTCCAGTCAGTCAGCCACCCATCCCAGTCCTGTCTTCACATGGCATTCCAAGCGATCATTTATAAAGGCAACTTCTGAACATGTCTCTTGTCTGCTTAAACCACTTTAATGCCTCTTGTTTCCCATCCCAATAAGGCCTAAACCCTTTTGGATAGCTCACACTGATTTTCATGGACTTTTTGAAAAGCTAAATGAGAGAGCTAAAAAAGATGAATTACTTTATCTTTTCAGTAAGAAAGACCCATGAATGGAATTCCAGGGGCAGCTGTTGGAGTGGGTGGCAGAGTCAGAAGAGTTGCTGCCATTTTTTGAATATCAGCTATGTTTCCGGTGCTTTGATATAGGGTATTTCATTTATTTTCTTCAAAAAATCCTATGAGGTGTATATGCTATATTATTATCTTAATCTTGCAGATGAGGAAACATAAGCCCAGAAAGGATGAAGCGAAACCAGCAAAGTCACACAGGCAGTAGGTGGCATAGCTGGGATGTAAACCCAGACCGAGTGCCCACCAGGCGCCTGCCGCCTTCACCACCAGCCTCAGGACTGTCAGTGGGCAGTGAGTAAGTTGGAATTTTAATAACTTTGGAGACAAATTTAGCTTCTTAAACAGAAGTGTTTTCTTAGATAAGGAAGGAAATGATATTTTCTTACCACATTTAGTATAATTCATCCTAAACAGAGAAGTTATAATGACAGTGACAAAGCAGGAATGTGTATCTTTATTTTCCAGGTTATGCAAGATAAACAGAAAGATTGCTGGCTTCTGGTTTCTAGATTGTGAAATGAGGACTGGAGCCCATAAACTCCAATAGCATTTTCAGCTTTGAAATTCTGAGGCTCTCGGACAGTTAGCTGCGAAACAAGTATCTTAAGTTTCTAAGGCAAATGCTTATAAAATTAGGAGAACTCACTAATAGTTTTCACACGTGTTTTAAAATTTAAATACATATGTGTGTGGTTACATAAATATACCCATCTATTGTGGGAGAAGCTATCGAGAATACCAAACATTTTATTTTCATTAAATGTAACAATGCTATTTTTTGCTGTGACTGGTGTTTTGGTCATCTGTTGCTGCATAAAAATCATTCCCAAACATAGCAACCTTCAACAGCAGTAACATATATTTTACTCATGAATCTGCAGTTTGAGGAGGGCTCATCACGGAAGCGTCATCTCGGCTCTGCTCAGCCTCCCAGGCAGTCCGATGGCTCGGGCTGGAGACACAGAGAGCTCACTCACTTATGTAATGGATGGAGGCTGTCTGCTGGGACCTTTGCCAGGGCTGCTGGCTCTGACCTGTGGCCTCTTCATGTGGCCTGAAATTCTCATGATATGGGAGATGGGCTCTGAGGATGATCGTCTGGAGACAGAGAGACAGAGGGAGGGAGAGAGAGCATGCGCCAGGTGGAAACCCTACCACTTTCTGTGACCCAATCTCTAAAATCCTGTGGTGTCACTTCTGTGCCTCTTCATTAAGGCAGCCAAAGACGGCCACCCAGGAGATGGGAAGGGAAGTTGACTCCATCTTGTGATAATGAGTGGCAATCCTCTGGGGCATCACTGAGATCAGAAATAATACTGGGACCATTTTTTAAAAATGCAGTTTGCTACAGCATGACTCACTATTGTCTTCCAGCACCATGGCAGACTAGCTCCCTAGAATGTCATTCCTTTGGGGAAAAAGATCTTGTCTGCCCGGTGCCTGGTGTGTAATAAGTTCTACTATCTGTATTTGTGGAATGAATGAAGACTCTGAACATTCAATGATAAGAAAACAACAAGCCAACAAAAAATAGGGAGGAGATTTCAGCAGACACTTTACCAAAGAAGAAAAGAGATGAGAGACAAGCACATGAAAAGATTCTCAACATCATTAGGGAAATGCAAATTTTTTTAACTTTTATTTTAGGTTTGGGGGTACATGTGAAGGTTTGTTATGGAGTTAAATATGTGTCATGGGGTTTTGTTGTACATATTATTTCATCATCCAGACATTAAACCCAGCACCCAGTAGTTATCTTTTTTGCTCCTCTCCCTCATCCCACCTTTCCCCCTCAAGTAGACCCTAGTGTCTGTTGTTGCCTTACTTGTGCTCTTAAGTTCTTATCATTTAGCTCCCACTTGTAAGTGAGAGCATATGGTATTTGGTTTTCTGTTCCTGCATTAGTTTGCTAAGGACAATGACCTCCAGCTCCATCCATGTTCCTGCAAAAGACACGACCTCATTCTTTTTTAATGGCTGGATAGTATTCAATGGGGTATATGTACCACATTTTCTTTATCTAATCTGTCATTGATGGGCATTTAGGTTGATTCCATGTTTTTTGCTACTGTTAATAGTGCTGCAATGAACATTTGCATGCATATGTCTTTATGGTAGAATGATTTATATTCCTCTGGGTGTGTACTCAGTAATGGAATTACTGGGTTTAATGGTAGTTCTGCTTTTAGCTCTTTGAGGAATTAATACTACCCCATACCTCTTAGAATGACAAAAGTTCAAGAATGGCCACACCAAATGTTGCAAGGTTGAGGAGCAACTGGCATTCCCTCATGTGCTGGTGGGAATGTAACTGGTAAAGCACTTTGGAAAAGTTTGGCTGTTTCTTAAAATTTTAAAATACACTTACATGATTCCACCTGAGGAATTTAACCAGAGACGAAAACATACGTCCATGACAAAACTTGTACATGAATGTTCATAGCAATTCTCCTCGTAATAGCCAGAATCAGGCAACACCCCAAATGTCCATCAGCATATTCGTGGTTAAACAATATGGTATATCCACACCATGGAATATTACCGATCAATAAAAGAAATGGGCTTGGCTGGGTGCAGTGGCTCACGCCTGTAATCCCTGGGAGGCCGAGGTGGGCAGATCACAAGAGACCATCCTGGCTAACACGGTGAAACCCCATCTCTACTAAAAAGAATACAAAAAATTAGCTGGGTATGGTGGCGGGCACCTGTAGTCCCAGCTACTCAGGAGGCTGAGGCAGGAGAATGGTGTGAACCCAGGAGGCAGAGCTTGCAGTGAGCCAAGATCAGGTCGCTGCACTCCAGACTGAGAGAAAGAGCGAGACTCTGTCTCAAAAAAAAAAAAAAAAAGAAATAGGCTCACACAGCAATAGGGATACATTTTATTTTATTATTTTATTGTATTTAATTAATTTATCTATTTATTTATTTTGAGATGGAGTCTTGCTCTGTTGCCCAAGCTGGAGTGCAGTGGTGTGATCTCAGCTCACTGCAACCTCCACCTCCCAGGTTCAAGTGATTCTCCTGCCTCAGCCTCCCGAGTAGCTGGGGCTACAGGCACGCACCACCATGCCAGGCTAATTTTTCTATTTTTAGTAGAGACAGAGTTTCACCATGTTGGCCAGGCTGGCCTCCAACTCCTGACCTCAAGTGATCCACCCACCTTAGCCTCCCAAAGTGCTGGGATTACAGGCATGAGCCACTGTGCCCAGCCAAGATACATTTTACAATAATGATACCTGATGAAATAAGCAAGGCAAAAAAGAGTACATACTATAGAATTCCATTTATATAAAACTCAAGGAAATGCAAACAAATCTTTAGTGACAGAAAACAGGGCAAGGAGTGGTGGGAGGGAGGGGGCATGAAGAACTAGGACAATTTGTTGATTGTAGTTGTTTCAGTTTCCTATTGCTACAATAACCAATCATTGCAAACTTAGTAGCTTAAAACAGCACACATTTATTCCTTATCATTCTGGAGGTCCAAAGTGAGTCTTACGGAGCTAAACTCAATGTGCCGGCAGAGGTGGCTCCTTCGGAGGATCCAGGGAGATTCTGTTCCTGCCTCTTCCAGCTTCCGGAGGCTCTTGTTGTCACGTTGCCTTCTCCCTCATCTAAGAACCCTGTAAGACCCTGATAGTCCAGGATAACCTCCCCATCCCAAGGCTCTTAACTTCCTCACATCTGCAAGTCCCTTCTACCATCTAAGGGAACACATTCCTGGGTTCTGGGGATTAGGATGTGAACATCTTTGGGGGCCATTATTTTAGCCTACCACGGTGGCAGTCTTTCCACAGGTGTATACATATGGCAAAACTTACACACTTTATGTGCAGGGTGATTTATTTTCTATCAAAGGTAAATCATATATAAATACAATTACATCATAGAATTATATAATTAAATTATATAATATAAATATAATTATATCAAAATAAGAGAAAGAGAAAAAAATATATTTCCTTTTTTTCTTTTTTGAGATGGAGTCTCGCTCTGTCACCCAGGCTGGAGCGCAGTGGTGCGATCTCAGCTCACTGCAACCTCTGCCTCCCAGGTTCAAGTGATTCTCCTGTCTCAGCCTCTCAAGTAGCTGGGATTCCAGGCACCCACCACCACGCCCAGCTAATTTTTATATTTTTAGTAGAGATGGGATTTTACCATATTGGTCAGGCTGGTCTCAAACTCCTGACCTCAGGTGATCCACCAGCCTCGACCCCACAAAATGCTGGGGTTACAGGTGTGAGCCACCGTGCCCGGCCTGAGAAAAATATATTTTCTGGCTGCCTGTCTCTGAGCTCTGAAAAAAATGTACTAAATATGATATCTGAATTATCTCTCTGAGTAATTATATGAATTTGGATTTAAACCATGTTGATTTAATTGAATGTGTCCCTATCATCAGTGACCGGGAGAAAGTCTTCATCCACCAGTCCGGTGGCTGGCCTCACTTTTGTTTCTGGAGTACACTATGAGATTTGTGTGTGTGTGTGTGTGTGTGTGTGTGTATAATTCATATATATAAAATCACAACTGCTGGCTGCTGTGTGATTTTCACACAGCTCTCATCATTTGTTCATATCTACATGTACTCTGTACATCAAAGATGAAAATAAAGTTTTTGGCCGGGCACGGTGGCTCATGCCTGTAATCCCAGCACTTTAGGAGGCCGAGGTGGCTGGATTATGAGGTCAGGAGATAGAGACCATCCTGGCTAACATGGCGAAACCCCGCCTCTACTGAAAAAATTACAAAAAATTAGCTGGGTGTGGTGGCAGGCACCTGTAGTCCCAGCTACTCGGGAGGCTGAGGCGGGAGAATGGCGTGAACCCGGGAGGTGGAGCTTGCAGTGAGCCGAGATCACGCCACTGCACTCCAGCCTGGGGACAGAGCGAGATTCCATCTCAAAAAAAAAAAAAAAGAAAAGAAAGTTTTTAGTTTTGTAGTTGCATTACTGCTGCTGCAGCTTTTTATTTTATGGTGCATTCACTTCACTCAGCTTCTAAGAGGAATATAGCTTTTGCTCTTCCAAAATTAAACTTTACAAACCCATTTGCTGAGTGGGATTTAAGGCATTTGTCCAGTGGTCTTGATGGATTTTCTGTGATACATGATCCAACACTTATTCAAAAAAATCTGATGTAAACGCATGCATAAAAATCCACTTGGGGTTATGAAGGCAATTAAAATGTTTTGACAAACTTTTCTTACTCCTTGGGGTGATTTTGAAGTGGACTATTCATCCTGCCTGGTAGCTGCTCTCAGAGGATGCTGGGTAGATGCAGTTGATGACGGCCTTCTAACTGCAGACCCACAGTACTGCAGGCTCCTGGGTCAGGCTAGAGGCGTGGGCTGAGCATGAGTGATGAAGGCATGCAGTACCCATGCTCCTCCCTCCTCCTATGTGTGGGCTCTGTGTGAGCAGGAAGGGGCTGCCGGCCCTCAAGGAGGCGTCTTTTTTAAATACTCAGCATTCCTGTAGGACCATGCACTGGAGCCCAGTCCTTAATAGGGAGGAAAAAGGAGACTTGGAAGGCCAGCACTCAGGACACCAATAGGTGCACAGGCTCAAGCAGCCACAGGTAAAGAAAAACATTCCCTAACACTTTGTTTCTTCGCTCAGGTTAAACTTTGACCTGGACCCCCTATAGTTGAGGCCTCTCACATCCTTCCTGGTTTCACATTTCTCACTGCTCCTGTGACATCCAGCACTCACTATGTCGCTTCCCATCCCCACCAGCTTCTGTATCCTGCCCAGTGTCCTCAGAACTTGTCAACTTTCTGACCTGTTAGGTTATGCAAATTTACATTAATCCTAGGCCAAGAGAGGCTAGGACTGCTTGAGAAACGATAGCCTTGGTATTTGCAGGTAACTCCATTAACAAGAGGCCCTCGGGAAATGTATCCATGGAAAGGAATGAAATTCCTTACATGGTAGGAGAGATTGTCCATTGGTTGGTCATGTCCTGGGTCTGTAGTTAAACATCACTAGAGTGCCAAATGGGCCGTCAGCCCCAAGGCGGCTTTGGCTGTTGTCTCCTGGGACGTCAGTACAGAACTCTGATTTGTTTTTTGTTCTTTGTTTTTTTTTTTTTTTTCTGAAATGGAGTCTTGCTCTGTCACTCAGGCTGGAGTGCACTGGCGAGATCTCAGCTCACTGCAACCTTCACTTCCCGGGTTCAATCAATTCTCCTGCCTCAGCCTTCCAAGAAGCTGGGATTACAGGTGTCTACCACCACGCCCGGCTAATTTTTTCTTTTTTTTTTGTATTTTTAGTAGAGACAGGGTTTCATCATGTTGGCCAGGCTGGTCTGGAACTCCTGACCTCAGGTGATCTGTCCATCTCAGCCTCCCAAAGTGCTGGGATTACAGGCGTGAGCCACCGTGCCTGGCCAGTTATTCTGAGTCTGCACTTTTTCACATACCCCACAAATGGGGCACAGTGAGCTCTGAACTGAGCTATTACTTTCTCCAGCTTCAGGTCTATGCCCTTCAAATCTGATGGCGCACACATCTGAATGTTTTTACCTGGAGTTTCTTGTGATGATTATTTCTATCATACTGATAACTACACTCAAACATTTATAAATTAAGCTCATTAAGGTATCGAATGGCCTTGCCCAAAGCCTCCTGACAGCTTATGTTTTATATAGAAATTCAGCTTGTTGATTTGGGTATATGTTGCAAATGCATACTCACCCTCATCCCTTATCTGCGTGTCTGTGACTGGCACTGTAATACTTTGTGAATCTTGCTTTTCTGTACTTTTCCCTCTCTCCTCCAGAAACTTCTCCTGGAAAGGCTCTTTCTGAGCCCTCACCCTGTCTTTCTTGATAGGCCTGTTTAACATCCTCTTCCCAGCTGTTGTGTATTTTCCTCCTCCCGTTTCATGCTCATGTTGCTCCTCTGACCTGGTGACTCCCTTTAACACCAGGGGTGACAAAGAGCATCCTAAATTCATGGAATGTCTTTTATCTACAACTTGGGAAGCTGAACTGTCTTGATGAAGTATGACATCCTAGACAGAATCTCAGGGTAGCATGAACAGCTATGCTTCTTTATTTTTTCTTCTAAAAGGTTAAACATTTTCCAAGTTGGCTGCCATCAGCATGGACGGGTTTATGCTGTGACTTTTTTTCTAGGAAGATTAATGCCAGAGCCATTTGTCTGTGACGATACCTTTGAAGAGAAACAAATGAAAAAGTGGAATTTCAGTCCAATCTAGTCTAATGAATTCAATCTGATGCAGAAATAACATGGGGAAGCAAGGCAATGAACACGTGCTGGGCAGACACATCAATCATCTGAAATCGTGTCACTGAGCCGGACTATAACCATAGCAAGAACGAATCTAACTATAGTCTTATTAGGTGAAAGACTGGATTCTATTTATCTTTTTATGTACAGCCAACTCAAAAGCTTGCAAGACTCAGGCACCTTTTCTGTTCTCACTTGGGCTTTGAAAAACTGTTCACATTATGAATTCAGTACACCCTTAGGCAAATTTGTCCACCCCGTGGCAGTGTGGCCCAGGACGGCTTTGAATGCAGCCCAACACAAATTCATAATTTTTCTCAAAGTATTACGAGAGTTTTTTGCACTATTTTTAAGCTCATCAGCTATCATTAGTGTTAGCGTATTTTATGTGTGGCCCAGGACAATTCTTCTTCTTCCAGTGTGGCCAAAGGAAGCCAAAAGTTTGGATACCCCTGTTTTAAGGTAAGAATTTGGGTTGCCAATTGGTTGGTATGATTATTCAATTGGCATCCATAATGGTTTCTGGAACATAGAAGATGCACAATGTATTAGCTCCATTCTTCCTTCCCTTGCTTTCTTGCCCTCTGAGGCCAGAAATCCCAAGAGGTAGTGGCAGTCACACCTGGACCAGAGCTCTGAAGAGATGGGTTCTCACCTGAGCTCTGGCTCTCACTGCAGGAATGATGTTATGCAAGGCGTCTTTCCCCCATTCTTTTGTGCAACTGGGATCTGCATAAGTCAGTGGTTCTCAAAGGGGGCAATTTTGTCCTTCTGGGGAAAATGCCTGGAGACATTTTCAATGTTCACAACTGTATGCAGGGAGAGTGTCCTACTGACATTTAGTGAGTAGAGACCAGGGAAGTTGCTGAACATCCTACAGGGCACAAGACAGCCCTACAATGGAGGGCTCTCCAGCCCCCAGTGTCATTAGTACTGAGGAACTCTGGTGTAACAGTAAACGATCACCAATGGAATAATTTACAGTCATACACTGACTAATGACGTGGATACATTCTCAGAAATGCAATTTTGTCATTCTGTGGACATCACAGAGTGAACTTACAAAGACCTAGATGGTATAGTCTACTACACACCTCAGCTGTACAGGCCGTACTCTGTCCTATTGCTCCTAGGCACAAACGTGTACAGTGTGTGACCGTACTGAGTCCTATAGGCAATTATAACACAATGGTAAGAATTTGTGTATTTAAACCTATCTAAACCTGGAAAAGGTACAGTAAAAATATGACATTATAAACTTATGTAACCATGGTCCTATATGCAGTTCATTGTTACGTGGCACATTACTGTAGTACAAAGGGAAGGTGTGGACTCCTATTATGTATCAGGTGCTGTGCTAGATATTTAAATCCTACTTGATTTGATTTTCACAAAACTCTCCAAGTGTGGATATTACTGTTCCCATTTTATAGGTGAGGCACCTGAAGCTCAGAGAGTCTAAGCAGTATCATATCACTAGCACGAGTTGCAATCAAACTTGGAGCTGTTTTCATTAATTTGATGATAAAGACTTTGAAGCACGCATGTGTTTGATGGTGCTTATAGAATCATAGACCTCCAGAACCAGAAGGTATCTTGAAAGTAGTTGGTTAGTCAGATGTCCTTGTTGTACAGATGGAGAAACTGAGGCAAAGAGGTTTACTCCATCACAGAACAAGAGCCAGAGTCTGGCCTGAAGCCCATGGCTGAGCTAGGAGAGGGCCCAAGCCTTCTAACCAGTGCTCTCTGGGGTATGTCTGCCTGTAGGAAGACATGGAGTGGGAACACTTGTTTCTCCTAGCAGGCCTGAATTACCTCGTTATTGCTAGCCAGGCAAATTCCCACTGTAACAGGCCATGGCTGGATTTCTGGAGGTGGTGGACAGGTTTTCCCTTTGGAGCCCTCTGAACAGGTAGTCTTGGCTTTGCAGGTGTTCTTGGACAAGGCTCACACATGCTGCAGGAGAGTGCTTCTGCTGGTTCAGGTGCTGTCCCTTAGGACACATCCTTGGCTCTTCCCTACCTCTATCCTTTCGCCTGCTTTCTCACTCCTCACCTTGCAACCCTCTCTATGCCCTCCAACTCTGACTTGCAAAATAGACCAAGGAGGCAGGTTAGGAAGAAATTCTGGGAGCAACATAGAAAAAAGTACGTTTTTGGAATCTGGGTCACTATCGTAATCTGCTGCAGATAATGAGCAGTGAATGTGTGTTCGATGAGATGGCACTTCTTCCCCTTAGGTCTGAAGGAACTCATTTGGAGAACAGGCATGCAGATGCCCTGAGAGCTTGGTGCCACACGATGGACACACAGATAGAGATGTGGCTTCTGCACCCTGTGTTCCCACACCTCTCATATTTCAGACTCAGTGCTTTGCCCTTCATTCATTAACTCGCATTCTTTTTCTCTTCTATCTCCCTCCATTTGGGACGATCAAAATTTTATTTCTGGATGAGTTCCTTTTTTGCCCTCTCTGAGAGTTAAATACCTTTTCTGACACTGAATTTGGAAACACAGACTTAGGGAAATTTTTCAGAAAGACTGCTTTAAGAATAATTTTTTTCCAATAGACAACACAGAAGTAGAATTTTATTTACTTGCCTTTGCTATTATTAGCCATTTATATCATATCATAACTTACGAATAAGACATTAAGATGAGCATTGTAAACGAATGCTACCAATTGCATAAGAGAGAGAATCCATTCATTTTTGCTAGCTTGTATTGTTTTGTTTCCACCATACAATTAGATGTACAATAGAAATACAATTCTATTGCATTAAAAAGAGTAATACTTTTTTATATGTTACTATGTGATAGGCATATAATTGAAGCTTAAAAAATATTTGCTGAATTAAATTGAATGTAATAAGGAACATTTGAAAAACACAGAAAAATAAAATTATTAAAAATATAAAGTTTTCCATCCTTATGAAATAACCAATATAAACATTTTGGTGTATAGCCTTTAACTCTTGTCCCTACATGTGTATCTCTATCCATATCTCTAACTCTGTCTATGGCTCTATCATCTCTACACACACACACACACACACACACACACAAACACAAGATTAAAAAATGTGGGATCATAGTTTATAAAATGTGTAGTATTATAACGTTTATAAATGTTGTAGTATAGTGTAGGAGTTCTACATGAGGTAATGCATGGTTTATTTTGTATGATTCATGTTGCGTCCTGAGAATCTCATCCTTAGCTCAAACCATGGCATTAGAAGTTAGACAAATCTGGATATAATATTGAATAAGTTTTTTTACTTCTTTGTATCTGTTTCTTTATTCCTATAAAAATGGGAATAATAATATTAACCACACATTTTTGTGAAGATTAAATGAGATAATGAAAAGCCCTTAGCACAGTGTGCGGAACTTAGAAGTTTTTCCACATTATTAAAAGCTCACTGATGCACTTCCGGGTATATATATATATATCTTCAGTCTCATCTCTTTATGTTTTATAAGCATTGATTCCTGGAAGTAGAATTATTGAATCAAAGGAGATAATATTTTCCCCAGAGAACTCATTTCCAATGTTGTAAAAGTAACATTTATTGAATTCTGTCTATGGGACAGACACTGTTCTAAGTATTTTACGTGTTTTAACTCATTAAACCCAATGGTAACGCTGTGAAGTTGGTGATATCATTTTCCACATTTTGCTGATGAGGGAATTGATGTCCCTGGAGCTTGTGGATTTCCCCAAGGTCCCACAATTAGGAAATGTGGAGCACAGATTGAGTCCAGCAGCCTGACTCCAGGCCCCATGCTCTTACCCAGGGTACGATCCTAAGTGGATCTCTGGTTGTTAAATCAATAGAAAGAGGGAGAAGAGGGAGCAAACTGGAAAAGTCCTAAATGCCAGGGAGGAGGGGGTGAGGTTGGCAGGTTAGATGAGAAGCTGATGTTAAGTCCAAGGCCTTTAAAAAGATATCAAAGAGATGGATTTGGGAATGGGGTGGGATGAAGGCAAAATCTGTGATTTTTGATAAGATATCTCTTAATTTTCTCTTTTCCTTTTTTTTTTTTCTTTTTTAGATGGAGTCTTGCTCTGTTGCCCAGGCTGGAGTGCAGTGGCACGATCTCGGCTCACTGCAAGCTCTGCCTCCCAGGTTCAGACCATTCTCCTGCCTCAGCCACTGAGTAGCTGGGACTACAGGGGCCCGCCACCACGCTTGGCTAATTTTTTTGTATTTTTAGTAGAGACAGGGTTTTACCATGTTAGCCAAGATGGTCTCGATGTCCTGACCTTGTGATCCGCCCGCCTCAGCCTCCCAAAGTGCTGGGATTACAGGTGTGAGCCATTGAGCCCGGACAATTTTCTCTTTTCTAAAGTTAAATAAGCAAGTTGGTTTATTTTATGAATCGTGTTGCATCCTGAGAATCCCATCCTTAGCTCAAACCATGTTCTTTTCACTTCCCAATGATGAAGGTAACGAGAGAGCATTGAGTATTCTCCCATTTTCCAGGGCCCTCTATGTAAAAACTTGGTGTCCTGAGAAGGTTAATTTGTCATTGAGAAGGGGTTCACCGACTATTCTTTAATGCAGCTTTTAACAAGAGAGTGTTATTTTCATGAAAACAAAAGCATCCCTGTTGCAGATGGAAGCCTTCCACCTTGTGTTTATGCTGATGGCTGTCCTCACCAACCGCCTGGCCTAGTTATTTCTCACTCAGATAAACTATGCAGGCATTTGGGATGGGCTGCAAGGCAGCGCCCACTCCTTTTTATTTGCTGCCATGGCTGGTCAATTGGGAGCAGAGTAGATGCTTCACATTAAGAGCACTTGGCTCTACAGCAGGGGTCCCCAACCCCTGGGCCATAGACTGGTGGTCTGTGCCCTGTTAGGAACTGGGCCACACAGCAGCAGTTGAGTGTCAGGTGAGCAAGGAGAGCTTCATCTGTATTTATAGCTGCTCCCATGGCTCACATTAACACCTGAGCTCTGCCTCCTGTCAGATCAGCGGTGGCATCAGATTCTCATAGGGGTGCAAACCCCATTGTGAACTGCACACGGGAGGGATCTAGGTTGCGCGCTTCTTATGAGAATCTAATGGCCTGATGATCTGTCCTTGTCTCCCATTACCCCCACATAATATCATCAGTTGCAGGAAAACAAGCTCAGGGCTCCCATTGATTCTGATTCTACATTATGGTGAGTTGTATAATTATTTCATTATATATCACAATGTAATAATAATAGAAGTAAAGTACACAATGAAAGTAATGCACTTGAATCATCCTGAAACCATTTCCCAGCCCTGGTCCATGGAAAAATTGTCTTCCACAGACAACTCCCTCCACCTCCATGCCCCCATTTGACAGGTGAGAAACCAAGGTGCAGTGTGATTTGCTGAAGGTGAGTCTATTCCTGGCAGAGTTGGAATGGTGACTCAGGTGACCTTCACAAAAACTACCTGGGTTTATCCCAGCTGCACACTTTTTTCCCTAAGTCCTTTTGGAAAAGGTGCTTGGTCACCTGGTGCTTAGATTTTCTTTCTGTAACAACTTGCATAACTGTGGTATTATGGGATTTTGTGGGAAGTTCTAGATTAGTGCCTGGCACCTAGGGTGCACTCAGTGTTAATTAGGTTTATTATTACACCAGTGGTTTTCAATTTTTTGATTTATTGGTTTGTTAATTATTTATTTTTCATTTTTTATTTATTTCATTTGTTGCTCCAACTGTGGGACCAACCTACTCGTCAACATTTTTTTTGGAACGAAGGCCCAATGTCTACACAGAGTAAAGTTGGATGTCACTGGAATCCCTGCTGCCAGAGCCTCTTCCTCTTCCTCCTCCTCCTCCTCCTCTTCCTCCTCTCACAGCCCTGATGAGGCCTGGCTGTATCAGAGACTGTGACTTGGGCCTACTGGCTTGATTTTAAACTGCTGTTTGTGTGTGATGCCTACCTCTGGGACTTCATCTCTATCCAAGTCATCCCGTTTGTTAAAGATAGCATGGAGTGGAAAGGAACTGGCTTAAAGTTGTGGTTTGCAAATGTGGCTGCTCACTGGGATCTCCTGGATGGTGTAGAATATGTACAGGTCCCACCTCTGGAGGTTCTGATGTGACTGGTCTTAGGTGCACCCTGGGCACTTGGATTTTTTAAAGCTCCCAGATGTTTGTAAAGTACAGCCAGGGTTCAGAATGACTGGCTTTGATCAATAATTTTCTACCTCAGCAGTACATTGAGATCACCTGGGATCTTAAAAAATAAGTGCATGACTACCTGAATCCTACCACAGGAGATTCAGATTCAAAAGGCATAAAGTTGTGCAGGGGACCCAGGGCCTCCTTCCTCCCTTCCTCCCTTTGTTCATCCATTCCTTCCTTCCATTTCTTTTTTTTTTCCTTCCTTCCTTCTCTTCTCTTCCTTTCCTTTCCCTTCCCTTCCCTTCCCTTTCTTCCTTCTTTCCGAAGTAAAGTAGAAGTTCCTCTTCAAAGACTTTCTCCCCATCTAATTAGGAATAAATAGTAACTTCTCTTAGAAGCAAAATTTATTCAAAGACCTGTGCTAACGTTATTAAATATCTGCTAGCTGCAATAAAGAAATCAATGTACTTTATGTTCTTGGCTCCCAAATTTTAGCCTAAATATTTGCCCTGGCATGCTTATACTGGTCCAAGCAAGCATGAGGTCATAGCCTGTTCCTCTTCCTTATTTGTAGATGTTTTTACCTTTCTCAGCATTCCACAAGTTATTTCCTCCTTCCTTTGTTCTCCTCTGCCTTTGCCTCTTTTAAAAAGTTCTAAGTTGCTAGCCAATCGGGACAAATACAGAATGTGAGGTCCCATTCCAGCCAGTGGAAACTGGATACAGCAGTAGGGTGGACGCGTCAAGTTATAAATGACCCTGTCTCCTTTGTTTGATGTACTCTCATGGCAAAACTGCTGGTGAGTGTACCCTTTCTGCAGAAAGTAAAAATGGCCTTGCTGAGGAAATTAAACTTAGGTTCAAGGGCTACTTCTTTATGGCACCAGGGAACAAGCATTTCTAACACTTCCCTCCCTCTCTCCCTCCTTCCCTCCCTCCTTTTTTCCCAGGTGATTATACCCTGGGGCATGCATGGGAACACTTGGTGGGCTTGTCAAAACACAGATGCTGGGGACCCTTGTCAAGAGTCCTTGATTCAGCACTGAACCCAGGAGGTGGAGGTTGCAGTGAGTTGAGATCACACCACTGCACTCCATCCTGGGTGACAGAGTGAGACTCCATCTCAAAAAAAAAAAAATTAAAATTAAATTAAAAAAGAGTCCTTGATTCAGGAGGTCTGGGGTAGGGCTTAAGAATTTTAATCTCGCCAAGTTCCCAGGTGAGGCTGCAGGTGCTGGCTGGGGCCCCACTTCGAGGACCTTGGGATGGAGGATGAATGTGATTTGAGAGGGAGTGAGGGGGTGCAGCATAACCTTCCTTAGGACTTGCTCCTGGCATCAAGGATACCAAGGAGGGATGTCATCCTCCTGCTCCTCCACCACATGCCTCTTTGGGTCACAGCATTCTTTAACCTGTATGGCTTGGGACCAGGTGTCATTTCCAGTGATCTCACAAACTCTGATGGAAAACCTAGTACAGATCCTTCAGCCTGATTCTCCTCCGGGAAAATGTATCGTACAGATCAACTTTAGCTTATCCGTGGCATAGAACTAGCTTCAGCCAAAAATGCTTTCCCAACAATGGCAGTGTTTCCAGGTGTCAGCAGGGATATGTTTGCCTCGGGAAGTTTAGAGAAAGGTCAGAATATTCAGTGGTCAGAAAACTAAGCCCAGATACTACAGGCTCACAGGGGCAGGCAGACTACCAGAGCAGGGCCCAGCAGCAGACGGAGAGGGGGAACCACAGAAGACAGGCAGCTTTCAGCAGGTGGATAGTGCAAGAAGAAGACAGAGCAGACACCCAACGTGCGCCAGGGAGGACTTGGGTTACTTCGGGATCCAGTCATACAGGAATGTGAGCAGCTTGACTTGGGGATAAGACAGAGACAAAGGAGCAAGGACATGAGGCAGGGGCTCTGTTATTGAAAATCTGGCCCACAGAGGGTGGGAGCAGGATCAGCATCCACATCTCAGAGCCTGGGATGGGGTGGAGGGCACAGAGTTCAGGGTTTGGCCGGGCATCCTCTAAGCACCTGCCAGTTATCATGCACATTCATGAGTACCTTGTGTGCACGATGTGAGCATATGTGGTGTGTGCGTTCTGGCAGTCTGCTGGCTGTGGTTCTGTGGAAACAGTATGCCCTGCACTCCTGCAATGAGCAGCTGTTGGCACACTCTGGCAGCCTGTCAATCCAGGCAGCCTGAGCAATGACACTGGTCCCTCCCATTCGCACCACTCCAGCTGCCAGCTCAGGAGAGATTTACGAATGCCCAATGTTGGCACGGTTTGCAGGTCCCATTTGCTTTTAAGAGGCCTTTTTAGTAACCGCCCATCCCAACGTGCCATTATAGACGTGCCTACTGGACTAAGGTTGTCTTCAAAAGGGCCCTGTCATGATATCAGTTTCCCATGGTGTTTGTGCTGTGGCAGTGGGGAAGTCAGCACACATAGAAAGCATCATAGAAAAGGAAATAGTTGAAATGGTTCTTGCAGGATGAGAGGTTTTTCTGCTGACAATGAACATTCGCTATATTAGCACAGTTTGGTTCGTCAGTGTTTTGACACCTTGAGCTTGCCATTTGGACGAGATTGCATTTGTCTGTGTTTCTAAATCAGTGGATATCAACGGGACAATTTTCTCTCAGGGCTATTTGACAATGTCTGGCGACACTTTATTATTGTCATAACTTGGCAGTGGAAGGGTACTACTGGCATCCAGTGGGTAGAGGCAAGGGATGCAGCTAAATATCTTGTCAGTGCCCAGGACAGCTCTTATAGCAAAAAATTATCCAACCCAAATGTTAATAGAGGCTGAGAAACTCTGTTCTAAGCAGAGAGAATCTTACATATGTCAGGTTAGTAACAGAGAATCCTACATTTGATTTCTGATGGGTTCTCGGTGCAGAGTTGTGTTTTTAAACTGTTATCTGTTTTGAGTCTATAATGTGGCTTACCAAGTACAATTGTGTCCTACTCAATAAGCTGAAGGAGTTGGCAAACTATGGCCAGTGGGCCAAATCCGGCCTGCCACCTGCTTTTGTAAACAAAGTTTTCTTGGAACAGAAGCATGCACATTGCTCTATGTCTTGTTGATGGCTGTTTTCATGCTGCAATCTCAGAGTTGAATAGTTGCAACAGAAACCATATGGCTAGCAAAGCCTAAAGTATTTACTATCTAAAGCTTTGTAGAAAAGAGGTGCCGACCCCTGGGTAAAGTGATATGTTAAATCACTTTCTTTTGGTCAAAACACAGCCATGAAGGAATAATCTTTGATTACAGCTCTAAGCACAAGTCTGGAATCTTTTGTAAGTTTTTTTTTATGTTCTTCAAAATCACTTTCTAGTCTCTCTGACCTTCTTTTGACTTATTTGGAAAAGAAGGCTTGGATGTTCTTTCTTCCTTAGGTCGGGGGATTAATGTAACCCAAGACCTCTCTTACCAGCTTTCCCCAGCTCAGCACTGCACCCAGCCGAATGGGAAGGAACAGGCACAGGAGAGCATTAATCACTGGGATGAACTGGGGAACTGGCTCCTCAGAACTTGTTAGCTGAAAATTGCTGGTCTTGTCAGCCCCAACTTGTTAGCTGAAAATTGCTGTACTCGTCAGCCCCAAAAGGTGGCTCTGCACGTGTGACTATGAGTTTCAGCCACACAGACCTCAGCTATGCCTGTTGGGCTTCCAGGCATCTTAGGGCCTGTAATTAATTGGGTGCTATGTAGGATGTGGATCTGTTTTGGGGCAAGCATCAATTTGGGAAACGGATGGGTCTATCTTTGTAGAGACAGCTTCAATTATACAATTTCATTGGGAGCGACATCTGGACCCAATTTTTCAAGGTCTTTCAAGTCAAACCAATGTAAGGAGCTTATTCATTCACTCATGAATTAATTTTAAAAGTACTTAGTGCAGAGACAAAGTAAAAAGGAGCTCACAGGCCGGTATGGGAGGAGACAGAGTGGTCATTCAGTTGGTGACCACAGCGGGGCATAGTGGGCAAAGGAAAGAGGCGCTGAGGCACTGAAGGGGTCTGGGAGGATGGGGAAGGCTGTGGCAGATGCCAGGAAGGGCTGTAAAAGTCTGAAAGGAGACTTTAATGAGAAGGAGAGGAGTGGCGCCCAGAAGCCTGGCCTCTTCTGCAGTCCCCTACCATATTGGATTTACACTGGTCCTTGGTCCTGCAGCCTCAGAAACTTGACCCCTCGGCTCCCAGAGTTGACTAGTCCTAGGTGTGGCATGAGCTCACAAGGACGAAGCTCATAGGAAACAGTTCTCGGAGGGCGCCATTCCTGCCCCTTCCACCACCTACTGCACCTACTACCAATGAATTGTCTTCAATTAGATGCAACAGATAGTGGAGGGATTAACCCTTGAAGTTGTTATAATTTCTATTGTACAATTCAGTTTACTCAAATGATGTCCAACAAAGCAGCATACTGACAACAGGAGGGCAAGGGCAGGAAGATGGTACAGACAGCCCCAGAGAAGAGGAAGGAGAGGCAAGGTGGCACTGCAGGGGAGATGGATCCAAAAGTGAAGCCCCAGAAGGAGGTTTTGTCTGCTCATGTGTTCATTTTATTCTAGGCTCAAGAATGTGGAACAGCACCATGGCCTTACCATTGAACAAACAGTCCTCTCTCTGTGTAAATTTCAGAGGATTTTTCTTTATGAGGTTGAATAAATCAAAGGGAAAGAATAAAATCATGTTTGGAAATTGTAATAATAAAAAATTCAAGCCAAGTTAAAAGCCTGGAATATTGAACATGGATATTCACCTGGGAACATCCCACATTTTCCCTTTCTTAAGAAAAACAAATGAAAAATCTAAAAAGACAAGTAGCAGCATATAAATAGAGTTTACTTTGATTCTTTCATCTACTGAACTTCTCTCTGAAGTTCACAGAGGACTATAATTAACACAGAGGAAGGAAGTACATTTAAGTAGCTTTTAAGAGATAAATCTCTGAAATTCTTAGTGAAGAAAATCTAGAGTTCTGCTATTTCCAGTTAGCCTTGAAAAAAAAATCCACTTATTAGTTTAATAAATAGTTTGTAAAAGGCCAACCATTCCCAGGGCAAAAGCATTTAATCAAAGCAACAGTATTCAACTAGCAGCAAGTGGGAAATTCTACACAAAAGGGGAAAAGTCAGATAACAATTCAGACACAGGAGTGCAGTAAAATTCCACTGTGGGGATAAGTTTAGTGCTAACCAGTTCACTGTGAGTATAGAGAAAGTAACTCAGAGACATGTCTGATAATTATGTTGAACAAAATTGTTGTTCATGGACAATTGGGCCAAAATTTTTCTTTATTTACTTTAATCATGAACTAACTTTAATCATGAACTATTACATAATGGAATAAATTTAAAGTTCTACAACGTTCCACCAGCTGCATTCAGATCTTTACCAATGAGCTACTCACATTGTTTAAGACTGGACTATTTGTGAAATTAGTTAATGCATGATAGAATTCATTTTAATTTTGTTTGTTTGTTTGAGACAGAGTCTTGCTCTGTCACCCAGGCTGGAGAGCAGTGGCACGATCTCGGGGCACTGCAACCTCCGCCTCCTGGGTTCAAGCGATTCTCCTGCCTCAACCTCCTAAGTAGCTGGGATTACAGGCGCCTACCACCATGCCCTGCTAATATTTTTTGTAGAGATGGGGTTTCACTATGTTGGCCAGGCTGGTCTGGAAGTCCTGACCTCAGGTGATCCGCCCACCTCGGCCTCCCGAAGTGTTGAGATTACAGACGTGAGCCACTGTGCCTGGCCTTATTTTGAATTAAAAAGTTCTAAGATATCTCTTATCCATTAAAATTAGACCAAAAGGCTTATAATTACCTCATTTCCAGAAACACTTAGATTATCTTATGAGCTCATTCCATCTTAATGTTAAATAAGGCTTTTCATTAATTAGTCAAACCACTAATTTATTCATGCATGAATCCAACCAGTATTTATTAAATGCCTCTGATGGGCACAACCCCATGTCAAGGGCCCAGGTGCTGCAGGGCACAGGATGGGTGGGAGTGATCCTGTGGTCAGGAACATCACCTTGAAATATGGGGAGCACCTTACACTCTCAGGGGCAGTAAACCAAAATCATATGTCGAAAGGTTCCGTTTTTAAGTAAGACTGTTGTGTCCACAAGGAAGCTATCTCAGAGCTCCCTGACACTCAAGCCAGTAAGCTGTGCTGGTACCTAGAGAACGGCAGACCCACAGTGGGTTTGTATTTATCCAGGGGGGAAAAAGAAAAGAACTTTGTTTAACAGCCTAATCTTGCTGAAGTTTGCCTTCCTGGTTATACTTCTGGTAATGTGCTTTCTTTTTTCTTTGAACAATGCAATAGAATCGTAGGGTTTTGATGTCAGTGTGGAAACTGACTTTGAAAGCCAGCCGACTCAGCCTCTCTTTCAAAGCAAGAATTCCACCTCAGAATCTCAGGTGAATAACCATGCTCTTTACTTTATGAAGCAGAATGTTTCTTCTCTTTTTCTGTTTCTGTTTTAAAAAACAATTCCAATTTTTTTTAAAAAAGGGTTTCCCTAGATTAAATAAAAATATCTGCAACTTGGACTGAGTAATACTGCCTAGGGATGAATATTTCAAATCAAATCCATGTGAGAACCTTTCAAATGTATTGTATGGGACATGTTTTATTCATTTTTTTTCCAGGCCAGCATCTTGTACTTTGGAGACCGTTGCCCCCTCCTTGGTAACGCCACTGTGTTTATGCTTTGGGCGTTGTCCCTCTCCCAGCCCCTGTAGGCACAGGGATGAGCCAGCAAATGAGATGATGCCATTGCCCTGGCCACATGACTGGTCTAATAAAGAGAACATGACTCACAGGAGCCTCTCAGTGTTACCATAAGTAGCTTTGCTGCAGCTATCTGGAAACATGTGTCCTACAGTGATGGAGGGGGCTGTGAGCCTGGAGCTGTGGTGGTCTTGTTTTCTGCCATATAGAACGTTTCTGACTGAAATGGAACCAGAGTGAAAGCAGAGTGAAAGGTGAAGAAGAGAAAGAGGAAGGAAGTAGGGAGGGAGGGAAGGTGAATTTGAGAGAGCACCTAAGGGCTTGGATCTTTCTATGCTCATATTAGTCCAGAGTTTGGGGGTCCTTGAGCTGGTAGATTTTTCCCTCTCAGGTTAGATTCTGGACACTTCAATCCAAGAGTTATGCCTAACACTCAATGACTGCAGCCCCTATGCTCCGCTACACTTTCTCTTTCTTTCTTTCTTTCTTTCCTTCCTTCCTTCCTTCCTTCCTTCCTTCCTTCCTTCCTTCCTTCTTTCCTTCCTTTCTTCCTTCCTTCCTTCCTCCCTCCATCCCTTCTTCCCTCCCTTTCTCCCTCCCTTCCTTCCTTCCCCCTTCCTTCCTTTCTTCCTTCCCCCTTCCTTCCTTTCTTCCTTCCTTCCTTCCTCCCTTTGTCTCCCCTTCCTTCCTTCCTTCTTCCCTTTGTCTCCCCTTCCTTCCTTCTTCCCTTTGTCTCCCCTTCCTTCCTTCTTCCCTTTGTCTCCCCTTCCTTCCTTTCTTCCTTCCTTCCTTCCTTCCTTCCTTCTTTCTCTTCTTTTTTCTTCTTTTCTCTCTTCTTTCTTTTTCTTTTTTTTTCTTTCTTTCTTTCTTTCTTTCTTTCTTCTTTCTTTCTTTCTTTATTGGCAGGGTCTGGCTCTGTTGTCCAGACTGGAGTGCAATGGCATGATCTTGGCTCACTGCAACCTCTGCTTCCTGGGCTCAGGTCATCCTCCCACCTCAGTTTCCTAAGAAGATGGGACCACAGGCACACACCACCACACCTGGCTAATTTTTGTATTTTTGTAGAGATGGGGTTTCGCCATGTTGGCCAGGCTGGTCTCAAACTCATGAGCTCAAGTAATCCACCCACCTCAGTCTCCCAAAGTGCTGGGATTACAGGCTTGAGCCGCTGCACCTGGCCTTCAACCTGTGCTCATATAAGAGGATTCTGACCTTTTACTTTTCTGATAGTTTCTCCTCGGAGAAGAGCTAACTTGTTAGATTTCTTCTAAAAATGTGCCCAGCATCAAGCACAACAATCCAATCATGTTTCACCTCCCTTCATGTTCCATGATTTTCCCACTTAGAGAGAAGTTGGAAGCAAAATAGCAGCTGAGCAGTTGTGCTTTCTTTTTCTTTTCTTAGCCCCCATTGGTGGTCCTTTTTCCCACTGGTTTTCTTTGATCATATCTAATTGAGGGCTGTTGAAGGCCCATTGCCTTTTCAACAAGTTTCCATTATTTTGAGGTCCCAGTTTTCCTGAAACAATTCATTTCACTGCTCTTCATTTGCATTTGTGGTGGGTCAAATATTCTATGTTCATTTTTTATACATGTCTCTTTTATTCCTAAGCATTTTAGAGGTCTTCTTGATTCAATGACATTTTCTGCTTTGGGTATCTTCACTCCTCATTTCCTCATTGGGATAATATTTGTTTGTAGAATCAGAGTTTTGGGGGTTTTCTTTAAGACCCTTTAATGACTCGAGATTTTTTTCTCTCTTGGACTTTGTAGGCATAAACACATACTTTAATGTGTTTCAGAAAGTCTTGAAACCTGCTATATTAGTTAGGTTAGCTTGGGCTATGCCTCACCCTAACACGCAAGCCCCAAGTCGTACAACAGTACACAGAAGAGTGTGTTCTCACTTCACTGTGGGTTTGGTGGGCTCCTCAAGGTCCCATCCTCCATACAGAGACTCAGGGACCGAGCTCCTTCCATCTTTTTTGCTCTGGCCAGAGACACGTCAGAGTAAGGCATGGCTTCTTCACTGCCTCCACCTGAAAATGACTCGTGCCATTTCTGCCCACCCTTCCTTGGACAGACCTAGTCATATGGCCTCCCAAGTGCAAGGGGGCTGCCAGTACTGTCTTCTGAGTTACAGAATAACAGGAAAGCTGCCGGTGGTGAGTACTCGTCATGCCTACTCTGGTTCATGTTTGACTACACCCAGAGTTCCCTCCTTTTACTATTATCCAACCTAAGATGACAGGCCCCTTTCTCTCTAAATGTTCATGTTGGCGCATTTGCTTAAACCTGGGTTCTCAGTAGCAAGACCTTTTGTTGCTTCCCAAACACTCCTGAGAGTAGACTGCTGGCATACCTTTCTGTTGAGCAAATTAGGGCTTCCAGAGATATGTGATTTGTTGCACTGCTCCAGCACTACCTCCCTTGTCCCTTTGCTGGATGTGTTATTTTTAGGGGACTCTGAGGCAGACTGCTCAACTCCTTCCAAAGGACTATGGCCCTTACCTATGCCCCAACTGGTAGCAGGGGCCCTGCCACCCAGGCAGACTGCCCAATGCTGTAGCTCACCTGCCTTACCTGTTGAGCTCCAGCAGCCCAGGATTCCCATCAATGTGCCCCGAATTCTTCTCTCGCCTTCACTGTGCACCATTTTCCTGGCCCATGAACAGACCTCACTGAACTGATCTGACTACCAGTTTTACCTGCTTGACTGTACCACCTCCGTCAACACCGGCTTTTGCATCATTTTTCCTAGATGGCGACCCTTCTTGGGGCGCTGGCTGTGTTCTCAGTTCTCCTGCATCATGCAAGTCCTGAGTGTTCCTGAAGCAGGACTCTCAGAAGCGTTATCACTTGAGAAAAAGATAGTATCTCCTTGGGATAGACTGAATGCTGCCTTCTCTATACCTGATGTGTATAATGTCACCTGGAAGAACAAAGCCATCAGCCTGCATTTCAACTAGATACTGGGGGTAGGATTGGGGGGACATCTTGTCAAATAATTTAATTGGATTCTTACACAAAAGGAATCAGAATCTCCCGCTGAGTCTCTCTGTGGCTACGGACTGGCCTTTTAGAAGTTTCTGCTTGGCTAATTCAAGTTCTTTTCTTATTTCTAGCACCCAGTCAGCAAATTTGAAAATGTACCAAAGACAAAAGAAAAGGAACCACTCCTGCTCTGCAAAATCCTGTGAAGTCTTGTGAAGTACTAACTGCACTGTGGGCGAGGTGGCCTCGAAGAGCAAGGAGTGGTTGGGAAACTGCTCTCTCCTTAAAGGCACAGGAGAAATGGCTACTTGCCATTGGAAAGAGGGTGTGTGTGTGTGCGAGAGAGAGAGAAAGACAGAGAGTACATGTGTGTGCATATGCACCTGTATGTGTGCATGAGTGTGTCTGTGTGTGCATGTGTGTGCACATATATGTATGATGACAGCAGTAACCCTCTGGACAACTGGAAGAAAAAGGTAGCAAAGTCACTGAGCTATAACTCATGTGCAGGTGGGGCCTCACAGGGGACTGACTTGGTGTGCCTGTGCCCACCCTGAAGGACTCCAGCTGTCAAAAGCCATCTTGCTCTATTTGCAGGTCAAGTGTACTGTGCCAGACAGAATAAATCAGACTTGGGGACACATACGCTGGATTTGAGAGTGGAGGGTTAAAGAAAGGAGGCCCTCTTGTTGAGCAACCGAGGCCGGGGAACAGGGTGAGAGCTGACAGCATGCATCACATTCCCAATACCGGTTGTTGGAAGCCATGAGCCATCAGGGGCCTTAGAACCATCTGACCTTCAGGATTGATCACTAACCTGCGGAAGGGAGGGTGATGTTGAATGTTTGATTTTCCACTTTATTGAAATTAGACTTGTCTGCAACATTGCTGGACTAAGAATTAGTTAATTCACATGAAACACCTCTCATGATGATTAACGTAGGTAGTAGCCACTGCAGTTGAAGATTATCTGGGAGTTTACATGTAAGAAGGATCCAAGCAAAAATTGTTCTAAAATATTTTTCAATGTGGTCATCCTTTTCCATAGCTCCTGCTTATTGACTGTGTGGCCTACAGGATGCCCGTGACCATCTGGGGGTTGGAGGGACCCTGATCTAATCAACACGGACAGGACGGCCTGGGTCAAACTGGCTCTGTCTGAGGCGATTGAAGGCTGCTGGACTCGCACGTTCCATGGAGCAAAGTCCAAGTGCACACGAGGACATATGGGGCACTATGGACTGAATGTTTGGGTCCCATCAAAATTCGTATGTTGAAACGCTGCCCTCCAATGGGATGGTATTGGGAGACGGGCCTTGGGAGCTGATTGGGGTGAGATGAGGTCATGAGGAAGACACCCCATGATGGGATTAGTGTCCTTAGAGAAGGCACCTGGAGCTCTGTCTCAGCCCTGTGAGGGTGTGCCTAGAAAGCGGCCACCCACAGCCCAGGAAACAGGCTCTCCCAGGCGCGGAATCTGCTGGCACCTTGATTCTGGACATTGACCTCTGGAACTGAAGAACACATGTTTGTTGTTTAAGCCTCTAGTCTACGGTAATTTGTTACAGCAGCTGGAGCCTATTAAGATGTGGGAGGAGAGCCCTGAAGGAGTGGGACCTTAAGAAAGGGACACGGTCAGCGTGGCTAGAGAGAGAGGCAGGAAACAGGTGAGAGAGGCCAGGGAGACTGGGGAAGGCTACGTGATTCTGTAGACTGGCTCACTGGAAGAACTTCCACTTTAGCCCTAGAGGGAGATGAGCTGTGAGTGGTTTGAGCAGGGGAACATGAGTGACTGCATTTTTAGGAGCTCATGGTTGTTGCTTTCTTGAGGACAGCCTCCGGGGGAAGGTTGGGACAGGAGGAAGCAGGCACAAGGCAGTGATGACAAACCAGGGCAAGGCACTGAGGGAGAAGGTGGGGCTCAGGAAGTGGGGAGAAGGTGCTCCTTTGAGACAGAGCTGGGAGAATTTGCTGAGGAATGATGTGGAGAGGACCCCAGGCCCCAGGACATTGCTGTCATCCACCAGGATGGAGAAGACGACAAGAGACAGGTTTAAGCCCACGTAGAACTGGAAGGAAGCTTCCTTCCTTTTTTCCTTCCTCCTTTCCTCTCTCCTTCCCTCCTTCCCTCCCTCCTTCCCTTCCTTCCCTATTCCCCCCCTCCCTTCCTTCCTGTCTTTCTTTTTTCCAGGATGAGAAAAGCGTCTACTTGTTTGTGTCCTGACAGGGTGATCCAGGAGAGGGGGAATCCCGTGATGCCTGAGAGGAAGAGGAGAGAATTGCTGGAGGCCTGTCCTTGAGATGGCAGGAAGGGATGGGTTTAGTGCCCCAGAGGATTTGGCCTTGGTTGGTTCATGAACAGTTGGCACAAACAATTCCTCTGCAGTAACAGGAGGGAAGGCCAGGTGTGGGTCTAGACACGAGGAGGTGGGTAGATGCAGTAACAGGAGGGAAGGCCAGGTGTGGGTCTACACATGGGGAGGCAGGTAGATGCAATAACAGGAGGGAAGGCCAGGTGTGGGTCTAGACACGGGGAGATGGGTAGATGCAGTAACAAGAGGGAAGGCCAAGTGTGGGTGTAGACACGGGGAGGTGGGTAGATGCAGACATCCTTTGTTGATTGGTTTTCTCAGTGAAAAAGAAAGTTAGGTCATCAGATGAGAGTGAGGCTGGGAGAAGGGTTGAAAGTGTGGGGAGAGGGGAATAGGAGTGACACAGTCTCCTAGGATAGGGGGACACTAAAGTGACCAGGTGAACACAAGATTTCCAGGCAGCTTGGAGGGTCCTCCTGAGGTCAGTGGTCCTAAATTCAAGTGCAGCCAGTAGACCAGGTGGGAGTTTTTCTCCAGTATAATCAGGTGCAAGGGTGCAGTGAGGGGCTGGTAGAGTTGGGTTTAATTGGGTTTGGGGGTTTTCCAGGCTAACGTGACTGTGGGAGAATGGACAAAAGTGCTGAATGCTTATGGAGGGGAAGGACTCAAATGGTGGGCTCTGGAATCCAAGCTGGTGTGGAGGGAATCGAGGATGAAGAGGAAGGGAGGGACCATTGCAAATCTAGCATCAGGGAGGTGTAGGTCCCAGGGAGATCAAATTATTGTTGGGGTGGAGGTGCATGGCCAAAAAATTGGAGGTGAGTTCAGGGAGTGGGATGCTTGACAGAGATTATGCAGGGTCACAGTTATGATCATGACGCTGTCTATGATGTGATGGAAAGTGGCTCCTGGTATCCTGTGGGCAGCAGGAGCCTGGAGAAGAGGAGGAAGCCACTGAAGGGCCAGGTATTGGAGGGACTATCCATGTGGATATGCACACTGATGCATTGTAGCAGAAGCAGGGCTGGGGAGACAGACAGGGGCCAGGTGCTAAGATCTTCAGGGAATGAGGCCGGTGGCCTCAGAGGAGACCTCTAAGGGTCGAGGTTGGTGCCACAGTCTACAGCATGGGCCACACAGCTTTTTCTTTAGGCAGGGATTATGGGGGACATGATGAGGGCAGGAGAAAAAGCTTAAAGATTTGAAAATGATGGCAAGGAACAAACAGGACTATCTCCTACTTCTAAGCCCAGGGATACAATGGGTGTGAGCAAAAGACACCGACCCCTCAGCAGGCAAAAGCACAAGAGGCCTCTCAGGGCAGTGCCAGATCCAGTTCAGGCAAGAGACTGAAGGCATATGGAGGGGGAGGATTAAAAGGAAGGATCTGCTCACAGCAGCAATTTGTGATCTGCACAAAATGACAAATACATAGTTTATTAATATTTTCAACTGGATTCCAATGACATTTATTTTAAATAACATGTTCGCTAAGACATATGAACTTTAAAGACTCATTTATTTCTTATCTGCCCATCATTGTTCTTTCAGAATTCAGACATTTCAACTCAGGAACTGTTATTAACTGGCAAATTGCAATGCATTATAATTGTTATGCTCTTATGCAGACCAGGCAGCTTTGCTCAAACAATAGCTGGATACTGACATTCCATGTTTCTATTTAGTTTCTGTTTCAACAGTTGTAAAACACAGGCAGCACTGCTGCCCCCAGGTGGTATGCAGGAAAACTGTATCTTCATCTTCCAAGAAACACCTACCTGAGCGCCTTGTTGGTATAGGCTGTTTGGCCTCATCTTTTGAACCTGATACAACTCAGTGGAATGACTGTACAGGCTACTAAATGTAGTGTTTTACTGTAGCTGATACAAACAGGTAATTATTTATTAATTGACAACTCTGAGAAAATGAATACTCCTCTTCACACCCAGTGCCCCAATATACAACCATTGATGTGGGTATGAAGATAAACATGCATACATTTCCAATTCCTATGGTGTTTGAAGTAGAGGTTGATTAGTGCGAATATTTAAGAATTTTCAATCTTCAGAACTTAAAATGAGCATGTAAATAACCGTTAAGCATGCGAAATTAAATAAAAACTTAAAAGAATTCAAACTTAAAGCTGTTGGAACTTTAAATTATCCTGAGTCTTGAGAGGAACGCGACTATGCAGCCTGCATCAAGCATCATGCAGCTGCAACTTCTGCCTTTCATTTCCCCATACATAATTAAGACCAAATGGTGCCCAGAGATAAGCCCCCCTCAGATCACTACCCCTTCTCATAGAGTAATAATTTTTTTTTTTTTTTTGAGACAGAGTCTCACTCTGTCACCAGGCTGGAGTGCAGTGGTGTGATCTCAGCTCACTGCAACCTCTGCCTTCTGGGTTAAAGTGATTCTCCTGCCTCAGCCTCCCGAGTAGCTGGGACTACAGGCACGCGCCATCACGCCCAGGTAATTTTTGTATTTTTAGTAGAGACGGAGTTTCACCATTTTGGCCAGGATGGTCTCGATCTCTTGACCTCGTCATTCGCCTGCCTCGACCTCCCAAAGTGCTGGGATTACAGGCATGAGTCACCGTGCTTGGCCCAGTAATTTTTTTTTAGAATGTAACAATCTTTAATCAATCAGACTGTTGTAGTGTATGGAAAAGGTTGCAATCCTGCTAAAATTTCCGTATAAATGAACCCTTAACCTCTCCACTTTGGAATGCTGACTGCATTGGTTCAGTGTTTCGGGGTGGCCATCCTTGAGCTTTGTACTCAAATAAACTCTACACTTAATCATATTTTCTGAATCTCATTATTTAAGGTTGACCAGCATTATTAACCAATACAGCAGACCTGTGGTTTTCAAAGTGTGTCCCTTGACTGGCAGCATCAGCATCACCTAGGAGCTTGTCATAAATGCAAATTTCCAAGCCCCACCCTGACCTATTGGATCAGCTACTCTAGAGTGGGGCCAGAAATCTAAGCATTAATGAGAGATAGTCTGCTGTTCCTGGAAGACTGAATCTGAATCCATACGTGGTCTCTCAAGAGCTATTTAACTCTTGGCATTACTGTAGCTCATCTCATTTGCCACCAACTTCATGCAAATGCTGTGAGCCTCACATAAGATGATCTATATGAAGCCAGTTTGGAGACTGCAGAGTAGCAATGAAACAAAAGGAATTATAATAACTGCTATCATTTTTGCACTGACTTTTTTTTTTTTTTTGAGAGGGAGTTTTGTTCTGTCACCCAGGCTGAAGTGCAATAGTGCGATCTTGGCTCACTGCAACCTCTGCCTCCCAGGTTCAAGTGATTCTCCTATCTCAGCCTCCTGAGTAGCTGGGATTACAGGCGTGTGCCACCACTCCTGGCTAATTTTTGTATTTTTAGTAGAGACGGGGTTTTGCCATGTTGGCTAGGCTGGTCTTGAATTCCTGACCTCAGGTGATCCACCCACCTTGGCCTCCCAAAGTGCTGAGATTACAGGCGTGAGCCACCACGCTCGGTGGCACTGACTTTTTAATGGGTAATTTTGAAAACATTTGCACAAATTCATTTTCTAAAAAGGCAGCCACCATCAGTACAGGTTATCAGTTAGGGTCTCTTAAATTTTAATTCCTTGATTACTTGACCTCAGGTCTCTTTGGTCTATTATACTCTTACTTTCCCTTCAGGAAAAGAAAATCTGTTTGGAACTACAAATACACATGAACTAGACCCATTTTTTATTTCCTAGCAGTTGTTTAGCCCCAGCAGAAAAAAAAAATAAGTAGATACACAGTTTCCAGCAAGAAATATTACTTTAATTCAATGCACCCAATTTGATCGTGTCTTTCCTACATGATGGATACCACAATAGGGTCTGGAGATAGAAAGCTGAATAAAATATGATAGCTTCCCTCAAAAAGTTTATCAACTGGTGGTGGTAGGGGGTGCATAGACATTTAACAACAATAGTATCGTAGCTGGAAAGAAAGTTAGAAGAAAAACTTTAGATACATTAAATGTAACAGAGTTTAGTTGAGTAAAGAATGATTTTCCAGTGGGATAGGCCCCTGAACCAGAATAGGTTCAGAGCACCTCCAGGGCTGCCACATGGTGAGATAACATTCGTGGTTAGAAAAGAGAAGGTGAGGCACAGAAACAGCTGGATTGGTTACAGCTGGTGCTTGCATTATTTGAACATGGCTTGAACAGTTGGGCATCTGTGCATGGTTGAGCTAATCTGCTGAGAAGAGTCAGTGACAGTCTGTTGACAGATACAGTTAGGTTACGGTTCACTGTGCATGGAGAAACCTTTAGGCCAAACTTAAAATATGTAAAGAGACAGTTTTAGGCTGGGCTTAATTGGGAAAATGTGAGCCTTTTATGGCACTTGTCTTTTTTTTTTTTTTTTGAGACGGAGTCTGGCTCTGATGCCCAGGCTACAGTGCAGTGGCATGATCTCGGCTCACTGTAACCTCTGTGTCCCAGGTTCAAGTGATTCTCCTGCCTCAGCCTCCCGAGTAGCTGGGACTAGAGGCACGTGCCACCACGCCCGGCTAATTTCTGTATTTTTAGTAGAGTTGTGATTTCACCATATTGGCCAGACTGGTCTCAAACTCCTGAACTCAGTGATCCGCCCACCTCGGCCTCCCAAAATGCTGGGATAACAGGCGTGAGCCACCGCATCCGGCCAGCACTTAATTAATTATATTAGTGTCTCACACTGCTCTCTCCTCTCTTCTGTGCTCTCATCTAGGGAGGATTCTGGAAGGATGTCAGGGGCTGCCTGGTAGGGTTTGAATTTCCAGGATCTGCCCATAAAAGCAAACAAGGCACTTAGGATAGCAGAACCAAGGACACTCAGACAACATCTCCCAGAGAGCCAAGTGGGCGGTAAGGAACCCCACATGCCCCAAATACAAGCACGCAGGATGGGACCACCTGCAGCCCCAGGACCATTGTGGCATGAGCGCTTGTGTGGAGGAAGCAGAGGGAAGGGGAAGGGAAGGGGAGGGGAGGGAAGGGAGGGGAGCCAACTGCCCTGGGAGGTGGCTCCCCATCCTCCATCTGCCACTGTGGGAGGTGGTTCAGGCCAAACAGGCACTGCGGGGGCGTCTGCAGCATTCCTATTCCCGAGGCTCTGATATGATCAGCCTGATGGTGTGGGAGAAACCTGACCTATACAGTCTCCTGACCAAGAAATTCAACTCCCTTCTAAAACAGATCCACAGGGAGGCAAACACTGGAAGGAGAATCCAATTACAGCTAGACAGGAATGATAAGAACAGAGAGGAGAAGGTCCAGATAAAAGCAGAAGATCACAGCTGATAATAATGTGTTGTGTATTTCAAAATTGTTAAAAGAATAGATTTTTAACGTCCTCATCACAACAAAGTATGTTGGTGAGATGATAGGTATGTTAATTGGCTTGACTGAATCTTTCTACAATGTAGACATAGATGAAAACATCGCATTGTACCCCATCAATATACACAATTATTATTTGTCAATTAAGAACGAAAGGAGAGGAGGCAGATTGGAGAGAGAACAGGCCATTTTGGACCACTTTGCAAAAACAACAGATGATAGACAAGCTATGCTGACTCCCAGCTCCTGCCAATATGTTCAGGGAAACTCTTGTTACTAAAATACTCATATCATAATCATAAAAATAAACAAGAGTCATGGAAAGTTATCGTAAGAAAACAGACCATAGGCGCGAAAGAAGTCCCTTGAGATAATGAAAATATGACAAGAGGCCCACAAAACGGAGGGAAACTAAGGTGTTTTTTTTTTTTTTTGAGACAGAGTCTCACACTGTCGCCTGGGCTGGAGTGCAGTGGCATGATCTCGGCTCACTGCAACCTCCGCCTCCTGGGTTCAAAGGATACTCCTGCCTCAGCCTCCTGAAGAGCTGGGATTACAGGTGCCCGCCACCATGCCCAGATAATTTTTTGTGTTTTTAGTAGAGATAGGGTTTCACCATGTTGGCCAAGCTGGTCTCCAACTCCTGACCTAGTGATTCACCTGCCTCAGCCTCCCAAAGTGCTGGGATTACTGGCGTGAGCCACCACGCCCGGCCTAAGGTTGTGTTTTTTAAAAGAGAGTCCTGTCTTCTGGAGCTGCACACGTCTGTGTTTAGAGAGGAAAGTGTGTCCGGAGTTGGTTCCTGCTGGTGGGTTTGTGGTCTCGCGGACTTCAAGAATGAAGCCGCGGACCTTCGAGTGTTATAGCTCTTAAAGACGGCACGGACCCAAAGAGTGAGTGGTAGCAAGGTTTATTGTGAAGAGCGAAAGGACAAAGCTTCCACAGCATGGAAGGGGACCCTAGCAGGTTGCCACTGCTGGCTGGGGTGGCCAGCTTTCATTCCCTTATTGCCCCCTCCCATGTTCCATTTCCGTTCTATCAGAGTGCCCTTTTTTCAGTCCTTCCCAGGACTGGCTACTTTTAGAATCCTGCTGATTGCTGCATTTTACAGAGCGCTGATTGGTGCATTTTACAGAGCACTGATTGGTGCATTTTACTGAGCACTGATTGGTGCATTTTACTGAGCACTGATTGGTGTGTTTTACAATCCTCTGGTAAGACAGTAAAGTTCCCCAAGTCCCCACTGGACCCAGGAAGTCCAGCTGGCCTCACCTCTCAAAAGCTCTGATGTCTGGGAGTTATTTCCAATCTGGGGAAGAAAAAGTGGATTGAGGTGTAAGAGAAAAAGATTGGTTCATTCAGGGATGATGGGTGAAGCCTGATGATGGGCGTATGGTGTTCGCAGCATGATTGGCAAGGTTTAGTCCATGACCTCCTCCTCTTCCTAGGGTGGCCCTCACTCAGTTTCCTTTGTGGGCACCTGTGAACGATGAGCTCCGTCTTCAGCCCTCTCTCTTCTCCTCTTTCTACAGAGGGAGGTTCTACATTTTCCACATAGACATTTCTCCTGAGCCCCAGCGTGTCATGGATGTCATGGACTCAAAAGCCCCTGGGGCATGTGTAGCTCAAGGTGGCAAGGGCTGAACACATTGACTTCTCCTTAACTGGCTCCTTCTCCTCTCTCCATTTCCATGAAGCACCTCACCATGCACCTCCTACCCAAGCCAGAAACCTGAGCCTTATCCTGGATTTGGCTCTTTCTGAATCTACGCATCTGATTGTCCCTCCAGCCTGCCTGATGTTTCTCACAGGTCCCATGTCTCCCACCTTCTTGCCACTTATCCTCTGGACATACAATGGGCATACACCAAGCATCTTGCTTCACTCCACATCGTAGTTACAGTGACTTTCTCGGGTAAAAAGCTGGCCACTCTTGCACATATTCTGTGGCCGCTCAGCGCCAGGAGCATATGAACCAGGCTCGTCCCAGGGCACACGGGATTGACTTTCCCAATCTCCTGCCCACCTGTTTGGCTTCATCTTTACTACTCCTGCCCTCCTCTTTACGCCCCAGCAGAATGGAATTGTGATTTGAAGATCGTGATTTCATTCCTATGTCACTTTGCACGTGCATTCCCCTTTCTGAAACAACTTCCCTGTTTGACGGCAAAAGCCAAGACTTTTTCTCTTTGTTTTCTCAGCATCCAGCAAAGTGTTTAATGCATATACAATGCTTTGCTAAATATTTTGGAAAGATAAATAGGAACGCTTCAGAAAACATCATGTTTATTTAGACATATGTCTTTGTTGTCTTGCCTCGCCAATCAGCTACCAACTACAGATGGTTACAGTGGTTCAATTTAGGATTTTTTGACTTTATGATGGTGCAAAAGCAATATGCATTTAGTAAAAATAGTACTTCAAATTTTTAATTTCCATCTCTTCTGGGGCTAGGGATATGTGGAACAATACTCAGAATGCTGGGCAGGGCAATGGTCCGGACCTTCCAGTCAGCTATATGATCGTGAGGGCAAACAGCTGATAATGTACAGGGTGCTACGATTCCAGATGATGTTACCCCACTGTAGGCTAATGTACATGTTCTGAGCATGTTTAAGGTGGGCTAGGCTAAGCTATGATATTCTGTATGTTAGGTGTGTTAAATGCATTTTTGACTTGGACAGTTAACCATGGGTTTATCGGGATGTAACCCCATTGTGTAAGTTGGGCTGCATCTGTACTTTGAAAGTAACATTCTTCATCACGCACAAAAAAACTCACTCCACTTCCAGTTCCTTTAATTCCTTAGATGACTGTGTCATTTGGAAATGAGGACAAAGTAGTAGTCATCTATGAGACACATTGTTGGAAGCTTTCTGATTTTCTTATGAGAGTATCCATCAGTTGAAAAGCTGAACTAGTATAGCATTTTTTATGGGCAATGTATGAGAAACTGCTATAATGGGCTCTAGATTTATAGCAAATAAGACAATAAGTACAGCAAACTGGATTGGTTTTTAAGGCAGCAGCCATTGTGAAACAAAAAAATAAGACTGATTATTTTTAATCTCAAAATGACTATGTTGTAAACTGTTTAGAGATCATCTATTATCAGATTAAAAAGTCAAACAATCAGAGGAATTTCTCTTAGATTTTCAAAGGTGATTGGGAGATGGACTCAGATGGCACCGTGTGGCAAGAATTCATAAGATTACACACGCTGTTTGTAAACTGACCTTTAAATATTAGGCTTGATGGAGAGACCAATGTATGGGCAGATTTGAATTCAGATAAAGAAAGAATGTGAAAGTATCTGTGTAAACTGTAAACTAAGTTATCAATACAGTGTAGGTTTTTTTTTCTGCACATAAACATGATGTACATGATTTCAAGCTAGTTTGAATTTATGAAAACTCCCAGACAGCATGAGAAATAAGAAGGAAGCGAGAGAGCAACACTTCCCCTTGCTTGCTGCCCTGTGGGTCATCGCTCGCTAACGTCCAAGGTCAAAGCCCTTGGCCAAGGGGCACTGCTGGCAGCCTCTGAGCTGGCTGACAGAAAAATACACTACCACTTTTCATCTTGGTGAGTGGTAAACTGGCGACCTAGGGTCAAAACTGCAGCTAAAGAGATCTGCTGGCAAAAAGGCAGAGTGGAAATTACCTAGATGAATCCAACCAGCTGTTAGAAAAACAGAGCAACTCTGCTCTGAAGGTGACAGCAGAGGCCAGGCAGGCATCTGTCTTTTTCCTTGGACTGGGGCCAGCTTTAAATGCAGCCAAACCAATCCATTGTACCACGGTGAACCAGCCAGTCCATGGTGCCTCTGGTTATCTCTAGGATCATCTCGTATGTTGGTAGCTGGAGAAACTGTGGCACCCCATAATAACCAGGCAGCCTGCTCTCTTACACGGGTGCACAGTGGATGCTGCTGCTCAGAGGCTTTCTGGAGTGGCCCTTCCGGAACCCTCTGAAGGCCTATACTCCAGGCACCTGAGGTTCCCCACCAAGGGCTTTGTTTGCTATTTCATGCTTGTAACATGCCAGAAGTGCAGGGCAGTTGACACCACCAGGAGCAGCCACTAAAGCAGCTACCAAGAGCTGGTGTGCCCAGCATCCTTTCCTTCAGGAGAGGCAACCCTGGGGTGTGTCCACACTGTCCAGGAGACCCAGCCGGTTGGGGCCCCAGCTGCCTACAGAGGAAACGGCTCATGAGCAGGCCTTATATCCCTCCCCTCTCCTCCCCTCCCCTCCCCTTCTCTTCCCCTTGTTGAAAGACTTTCACTCATAAATCCACAAATCAGAAAAAATTCTTTGTTGGGCCATATGTCCATCTTTTTTCTTTGAAATACTGTTTCTGCAATATTAAGCTTAATTACTCCTATCCAGGTTATACTTAACGCTAAATTCTTGTAATCTTAGTGCCCAGTCCCCCCAAGCAACTGCAGTTTTGCTAGAAGCTCTTTTTGCTCAGCTCCTCTGAGAGCTCTGCCTTCTGTCCCTCAGCTTCCACATCCTGTGGCTCCCCGGATGGCAGTGGCTTCCTTAGCCCCTGCAACATTACCTTTTATGCTCGTGGATTCTAATGTCTACCAAGCAATCCTCACTTAGACTCAAGGAAGAAAACTGGGTGAATACCCCAAACTCACTGCAAGGCCCACACCTCACAGGTGATGACAGGGGCAGGAAGGAAGCCACACTGGGTGGAGGGTGCTGCAGTGAGCCTGCCCACTGCGTCCTGGTTCGGTCGCTAAACTTACATTTCCCTGATCTTGTCAGAAGTTCTCTCTAGGGAGGAAATGTTTTGGATATTCACCTCATTTGACGGAGCAGCTTGAAGCAGTTTGGAAGTTGCTGTCAGTACCGAAGCCCTTCAGATCTTCATACTGATTTATGTAGAAAGAACTGCTAGGGAAATTCCTACTCTGTTTCTCATCTTTATTGAAGCTTAAACTCAAATCCTTGAGCCTGTGAAACATGTCCTTTTCCTCTGTAGACGCTTCATTTTCATAACCGTCCATGAAAACTGCTTAGAAGCATTCCTTTCCATCTGTCACCTTCCTTCACTTGTGGCGTTTCTTCATTCCTAGTAGGGTTTCTTCAATTACCTTCTGCAGAACAGCACTAGGTCCAGTCCCCAGGGATCGGCAATGTACAAGCCCACAGCCAGCACCGCAGAGGAGCCTTCTGTTCCTTCCCATTCCTGATGAGATGAGAAAATAGAGGGGCAGATTTGCTGGCAACCAGATCGCAGGGTTGCTTTTTAGCCACCCCTGTCTATCAATGTGCCTTTTCCCTCAGCATGTGTGCAGTAATTTATCCAGCTCTCCTTCACTACACTTTGTTTGGAGTGTGTGTGTGTGTGTGTGTGTGTGAGAGAGAGAGACAGAAAAGCAGGGACAGAGAGGCAGAAAGATAGAGGCAGAGCGAGCTACAGAGAGCTACTGAGATACAGAGACAGAGGTCAGAGACAGAGAGATAGACAGGGAGATACAGAGACATAGAAAGAGACACAGAGATACAGAGACAGAGTTCAGAGACAGAGACAGAGATACAGAGACAGAGAGAGAAAGAGAGACAGACACCCCCCCCCCCCCAACACACACACACGTATTTCTTCAATCAGTTTCATTTCCATACCATAGGTTTTATGCTTAGGGGAAATCTCATTTCTTCCGGATAACCCTGGACTTTTCAAGCCTCTAGTCTAAATTGCTTCTGTGAGGATTCATTTATCTCTTTTTCCATAACCTGAATTTTGACCTTCTTTGTCCGTTTCCTCCTCCCCGTTCTTTCTTTTCTTTCTAGCCTGGGGATGGAGTTTTAAAGCTGAGAGTCTAGGTGGACCGCAGGGGAATCCTGCACAGCACCGCCTCCACCCCACACATGGCAGGGAGACCCCGCTCTCCCCGCGGGCCCTAGAGGTGCTGTGCTGCTAGCGGCCGGTAGGAGGAAGCGGGCCTCCCTGCTGTTGCCTGGGATGTGTCCCCAGCTGCCTCCCTTCGGACATCTTACGTGGGTGTTTTTGCTGATGCGTTTTTGAAGCTCAGTTAGGTCAAGGAAGTGCCTATCCGTGATTGAGCTTGGGAAGCACTCAGGACATATCTGGCATTTTTCTGGCTCATAACCTCATAACCAAACAAATCACAACTCCCCTCCACCAAAAAAAGAAAAAAAAGAAAAGAAAAGAAAAAAAAAAAAGAAACAAATGCTGTTACCTTGGCTTATATGTACGGAGTAAAGGGACCAAAGTGGGGTCAGATATCTGCTTCTGTGAGTTCGTTCAAGTGGGGAGAATCCTCCTAACTGCACATGGGGCTTGAACAAATGCCTGTGTCCGGCTGATTCTCATACATGAAAACGTTCAATTTCGCTCGGATTCAGGCTGCTTCCGGCGCTAGACTCCCAGCTGGGGGAAGTGAGCGGATGCTGCCATCTAGAGTCAGGATGAGGTAAAGCGACCAAACCCCTTGGGTTAGCGTTGAGTTTTCTATTTCATCTCGCTTTAGAATTCTCTCATTATTTGTTTTATACTCTTACATCGCATTGACAATACCCGGAGGAAAGAATTCCAGGGAATGATTCTGTCCTTAGCTGTCTGACGGGATGCTATTTATGCACGTATCTATAGACACCCCATGTGTGCCTTGCACACTGCCAAAACCTCTGAATTCAAGTAGACAATAAATATTCCTGTCAAATAATCTGTGTCCTAAGGTCACTTATTAAATCAGTTATTTAAAAGGAATGAGTTCATCCGTGAAACAAATTTTAGAAAGGATAATAGCTGGGTCATTGGTTGCATGCATTTAAAATGCTTACGTTTTTGACAAATTCCAAATTCCAAAGAGGCGGCGGCACCTGTTTACCTCTAACAGTGTATAAGGGTACCTTTCCCTCCAACACTGCAAACATTGTATATGATCAAGCTGGTAAAACAATTTTTACTTGGATAGGTAAAAAGGATCTCTTATAATAAATAGCTGGTGAATTTTAAAATGTGAGTTTGAAATTGCTAAGAACTTATTTAAAGTCATCTATTTATGTATTTATCTATTTAGGATTGTGTCCTATCGTGTCATTTGCTTATTTTTATTATTTTTTTACTTTTTGCTATTGATTTGATAATTTTTTAATGTCATAAGGAAATTGGGTTTTCATTAGATTCCTTGTAAATACAGTTTCTCCAGTTTTCACTTGACTTTTGCATTTGCTTATTTTTAGAAAATAATTTTGTCTTGAAGGCATTTTGAAATTCTCTGGTTATGTCCGTGCATCTTCTCCTTTATAGCTTTTGGACTGGGAAGTACTGTTGATCTAGATACAGAGATAAACAGAGTCCTGGCGCCTAGCTAGTGATAAATAATTTGCTGAATAATGCGTCCTTGCATGAAGCCATTTTGTGATCGTGCTGATTTTGCATCCTTCAGATGATCAGTGCGGATACTTTCCCTGCCCACACTGGAAGACCATTGGCTATGCCCATGGCAAGGAGTGGAGTGGAGGGAAGTCCTAGGGGCATCAGGCTCCGGCTCCACTTCTCTGCAATGCTCCTGGCAGGTCCTGCATGCCTCCTATGACTACTGTACCTAACGTTCCCTCCTTTCCTGGTGTCAGAACGGTGGCCTCAGGTATGCACTCCCATCAGACATGGCACAATACACAGAGAAGAGGAGGCCATGTCTTTCCATCAGTGCATTTCAAGAATTAAGAGGCTTCTCTAAAACAGCACCTCACCTGTCATGGCCCAAGAGCGTCAGGCGCCTGTGCCGTGGACACACAGCAGCTGGAAGAGGCCTCAGCGGGCTTAGGATGGAGCGAACCTCAGCTCTTCAAAGGCAGCGATGCCTTAGGCATCTAGGGCAGATCTGTTACAGAATAGTCAGTCCTCAGGTTAGCTGTCAGACACCTTTTAAGTAAGAAGGGCCCACTGATGTGGTGGCACTGAGAGGTGACAGCGTGCTCCCTTGCTCTCGGCGCCCACTCTGGCCGCGCTTGAGGAGCCCTTCAGCCTCCCCCCCCTGCACTGTGGGAGCCCCTCTCTGTGCTGGCTGATGCCGGAGTTGGCTCCCTCTGCTTGCAGGGAAGTGTGGAGAGAGAGGCGTGGGCAGGTACCGGGACTGCCCGCGGTGCTTGCCAGCACGAGTTCCAGGTGGGCACGGGCTCGGCGGGCCCCGCACTCCCTGGCAGTGAAGGGCTTAGCACCCAGGCCAGCAGCTGCGGGGTGCGCCAGGTCCCCCAGCAGTGCCGGACCGCCTGCGCCATGCTCCAATTTTCCCTGGGCCTTAGCCACCTCCCCCTGGGGCAGGGCTAGGGACCTGCAGCCCCACGCCAGAACCCCCCCTCCGCCCCCCCTCTCCTCGAGGTGGGCTCCAGCGCAGCCCAAGCCTCCCCTAGGAGAGCTGCCCACTGCTCCCGGGTGCCCATTCCCATCAACCGCCCAAGGGCTGAGGAGTGTAGGCGCGGGCGGGGGGTGGGAGGTGGTGGTGGTGGTGGAGGAGCAGGACTGGCTGGCAGTTCCACCTGCGCCCCTGCATGACATCCTAGGGTGTGCCACACACTAGGCAAAGCCAGGTGAGCTCCTGAATGGGGTGGGGACTTGGAGAACTTTTATGTCTAGCTGGAGGATTGTAAATGCACCAATGAGCACTCTGTGTCTAGCTTGGGGTTTGTAAAGTCACCAATCAGTGCTCTGTGTCTATCTAATCTAGTGGTGACTTGGAGAACTTTTATGTCTAGCTAAGGAATTATAAATGCACCAATCAGCACTCTGTGTCTAGCTCAGGGATTGTAAATATACCAATCAGCACCCTGTCAAAACAGACCAATCAGCTCTCTGTAAAATGGACCAATCAGCTCTCTGTAAAATGGACCAATCAGCACCCTGTCAAAACAGACCAATCAGCTCTCTGTAAAATGGGCCAATCAGCAGGATGTTTGGGGGAGGGGTGTCAGATAAGGAAATAAAAGCAGGCTGCCCCAGGTAGCAGCGCTAACTAGCTTAGGTTGTCTTCCGTCGGGTGGAGGCTTTGTTTTCTCAGTGTTTGAAATAAATCTTACGGCTGCCGGTTCTTTGAGTCCGCGCTGATTTTATGAGCTGTAATACTGACTGCAGAGGTTTACCGCTTCACTCCTGAAACCATGAGTCTCCTGGGAGGAATGAGCAAATGTGGACTTGCGGCCTTAAGAGCTGTAACAGTCACCGTGAAGGTCTGCAGCTTCACTTCTGAAGCCAGCGAGACCACGAAGCTAGCAGAAGGAAGAAACTCCGAACACGTCCGAACAGCGGAAGGAGCAAACTTTGGACATACCGTCTTTAAGAACTGTAATACTCACCGTGAGTGTCTGCAGTTTCATTCTTAAAGTCTGAGACCGAGAACGGACACAGCACCAGGTCCAGATTGGCAAGAAAGCACCCTGGGCTTGCCCAATCTAGAGAGATGGGAACTGGGAGGGCAACCTTGAAGAGTGTGACCCAGAGGCTGGGCCAGGGGGTGGAACCATGAAGGTCAAGCGTAACTCTTGGCTCATTCTACCTCTGTTCATCACCACTCTTGCTGTGATTGCAACATTTCCTACGTGTGAAAACATTTTGAGAGAAGACTCATGAGAATCAGTTCACGAAGTTAGAAGCTAGAGTTCAGAAAAGTTCCAACATAGGAAGTAGGTAAGTCAATTGTTTTTATGCTGCAACAATAATGTTGAATATGTAATGGAAAATATTTTGTTTACAACAACAAATAGAATAAGCCAACAGAAGCCATAAAATCGTAGATGAAAAAACTGGAATTTACCTGAGAGTCACAAAAGATTTCAGTAAAAGGAAAGAGTATTTTTGCAGGGAAAAGAGTACTGCAGGTATGTCAATGCTTTTGACAATGATTTTATGTTTGTTACTTGGAATGAAAGGTAGGTTGTGAGCAGGTATGTGCTTGGGGAAGGTAAGTTAATAAGCGTGGAGTTAATGAGTGGAATGGGGCACGGTGTAGAGAGTGCGTGGGTTTACACGGGGTGTGGGTGGGTAGTGGGGTCGGGTAGATAGTTGAGTGAGTCAGGGCCGAGGGTAGGGAGTTGTGTGGGCTAGGGGTGGATGCAGAGTACAGGATGGCAGCGTGTGGCTTAGAATTGTTTGAAAAATATTCTGCTTTGTTTGGAAGACTTTTGAATCTAGTTGTGTTGTACTGTAGTAGCAGTAGAAATTTTAATTGCTTTAAATAGATTTTATGTATGTATGTATTTAGGGTCTTACTCTGTGGCTTAAGCTCAGTGCAGTGGTGCCATCAAGGTTCACTGCAGACTCAAAATCCTGGGTTCAAGCGATTTTCCCACCTCAGCCTCCCGAGTAGCCAGGACTACAGCATCATCATGCTCAGCTAATTTTGTATTTTTGTAGAGACAGGATATTGTTGCTTGTAAATGTTGGCCAGGCTAGTTTGGAACTACCGGGCTCTAGCAATTCTCCTGCCTCGGCCACTCCCACGTAATAACTGCTTGGGTTTAGATAGTGTGTGCTGTTGGTTTTTGTAGGTGACATTTGAGAGTTTAATTATTTTGCCTCATTTTTCTTTGGCCGTACAGATCTAGCCAAGCCTAGAATACTCGGTTTGGCAGAGGACAATTGGTCCTTCTTCTTTTCTTTTTTTTTGGTAATGAGATTTAAAAAAACGTATAATTAACACATTATCATTGTATAAGTGTATGGGGTACAGGGGGTACAGTGTGATGTTTCCATGCACACGATCAAATTGGAATAATTACCACATCCTTTACTTTAGACATTTATTCTTTGTGGTGACAACATTCAGTATCTTCTAGTTATCTTGAAATATACACTACATTATTTGCTATGGTCACCCTACTGTGTAATAGAAATCATTCCTCCTATCTAACCTTGTCTTTGCCCGGTTGACCAACCTCTCTGCTTCCCCGCCTCCTCCCTGCTCTCCACAGCCTCTGGTCACTATTTTACTCTATACCGGCATGAAATCAACTTTTTAAGATTCCAGATATGAGTGAGATCCTGCGGTGTTTGTCGTCCTGTGCCTGTCTTATTTCACTTGATCAGAGTCCCCTGGGTTCACACACGGCCCCTCTTAGGGGTGAGCTTGCAGCGCTGTGGATCAGCTGCGGGGGATCCGCCCTCAGGCTCTGTGGATCAGCCTCCGGGCGCTGTGGTCCTGGTCCTCTTGCGCTCCGCTGCCCCCTGCTGCCCACCCAGGGTATGCGCAGCCAGTGGGGAAATCCTGTGCGGCCTGTGAACCTTCCCATTATGTCTCGTTTATTGTCCAAAAAATGAGACGTTTTCATTGCTTCTGTTCACTTCAGAAGAATGAACAGAAAGCACTCACTACCCTTTAACCTAAATAAAAGATAAGCCAATATTTCTAACAAGAGCATGGATTCTTTCTTCGGAGCCCACAGACCCTTAAAAGGTATGCAGGTGGTGGCCAGGCGCGGTGGCTCACGCCTGTAATCCCAGCACTTTGGGAGGCCAAGGTGGGTGGATCACGAGGTCAGGAGATGGAGACCATTCTAGCTAACACCGTGAAACCCTCTCTCTACTAAAAATACAAAAAAAATTAGCTGGGCGCGGTGGCCGGTGCCTTGTAGTCCCAGCTACTCGGGAGGCTGAGGCAGGAGAATCGCTTGAACCTGGGAGGAGGAGGTTGCAGTGAGCCGAGATGGCGCCACTGTACTCCAGCCTGGGCAATAGAGTGAGACTCCGTCTATAAATAAATAAATAAATAAATATTCGGGTGGGCCTCCTGGAGGTGACCAAGCCCTTGTGACAGTGTGAATGCTTATTTATTTAAGGTTACACCTTCGGCTTTCACCAGATTCTGTATAGGGTTCATATTCCCAGAAGTTTAATATACATTGCTCTACAGCAGTGATATTGAAACTTTTTGGACTGTGCATCCCCAATATGTTTGTTTATTTAGTCATAACTTGTATACGAGTACTAAGTGATGAGCTGAAGGTGAAATAAGGATGTCTTTCAACATCCTTATTCATGTCTTTCAGTGTCTTTTAGTGTCTTTCTAATGCTGATGGGTTCCTAATAGCATTAGCCGATATTGTAAGTCACACAGGCAGAGGTTTGCCACCAGTGGTGGAAATATAACCTTGTTCCTTCTTGACAGTTTCTGTTCAACTTCTTTTCTTCCCTCATTGCTTCTATTTTGAAATGTGGTTGATGATGAACTAGTCTTCTTAGTAGTCTACTCGGGAGGCTGAGGCAGGAAAATGGCATGAACCTGGAAGGTGGAGCTTGCAGTGAGCTGAGATTGGGCCACTGCACTCCAGTCTGGGCGACAGAGGGAGACTCCATCTCAAAAAAAAAAAAAAAAAAAAAAAAGTAGTAGGATCCTTCTACTCCTAATACTAGTTATTTTTTTGAGGTTCACCTGGGCTGGCATTATTAGTACCGTACTGAATCTGTAGTGAATACACAAAAATCTTTTTAAAGCCACTTTTCCATCTCGTGAAGTTATTTTGTTTAAAATGAATCAGCAATCCAATCAACAATTGACTCTGATATAAGCCCTTTCTCAATAGTGGCTGGAAAATATTTTTAAAATATTGTTTGAAAGTCTGATTTCTTTTTCTACCTCCCTATTATTCTTGAATATTACTACCATTTACAAAACACCTAGGTCGGTCTGGGATTCATTGCTTCTAGGAAGGAATGTTTTGATATTGTGTAAATATCTATATTTAAAAAACTGAGAATTAACTCAGTGTTATGACTAATAATAAAGTTTACTCAGCTGGCTGAATACCAACATGTATGTATACGTACAGGTATATAGGTATACAGCACCATTCCTCTATATCGGCAAAACCAGCTAGGAAATCGAGTTCATTCAACATGTACGTATTGAGTGTGGATTTTCCTCTAGGACCCTTTAGCCTTGAAACTATGGCTGTGAACAAAGCAGAAGAACCCTTCTTTTCACTGGCATTTATATTCTAGTAAAGACCGACAGAGAATTAACAAAATAAGTAAAATATGCTAAGTGTGAGATGTGTTATGGCCTCTGGGAGATGCAGAAGTGAGGAAGAAGGAAGAAGATTGTGGGTGTGGAGCTGTGACTAAATAAGAAGTCATGGAAGGCCTCAGGGAGAAGGTGGTAAAAACCTGGAGGTGGTGAAGGAGAGAGCCATACAGGTTTCTGGGGGGACAGCATGCCAGGCAGAGGGAAAAGCAAGTGCAAAGGCCTTGAGATAGAAAACTTCCCATTCTGGAAGCAGCAGGAGGTCAGTGGGCTGGTCAGTGTGTGTGCATGGGAGATGTGTTGTAGGAAATGGGTCAGAGAAATAGGTGGAAGCCAGGTCTCACAGGATTTCAGAGATGGTTGGTGAGACAAATGGAGGTGTCAAGGAGGAGTGGCATCATCTGGCTTTTTTTTTTTTTTATGATCATAGCATACTGCAGCTTCTAACTCCTGGGCTCAAGCCATCCTCCTGCCTCAGCCTCCTGAGTAGGTGAGACTACAGTGTACCAATGCCAAGATGATCTGGCTAAATATTTAACAGGACATATCTGCCTGCAGAGCACAGACTAGGCAAAAGGTGGGAAGAGCATAAGTGACTTTGGAAGAGTTGGGATATTTTTTAATAATAAAACAATGTCATTCTCGGGCACCATGTCCCTCAGAATCCTGACGCTTATGGGCAGTCAGGGGAACTAGCATATCCTCAGCTCTGTGCCTCAGTTGTCAAATCTTTGCGTGCTCCTGCAATCTCACAAAATCTTGCATTCTCTGAGCCTTGTTAGTGCCCATTCCTCTGTTGTCTTTATGTCTTCTTCCCTAGGACTTGTCCTTAAAGCAACTTGCCTATGTATCTGCCTCCAACCTGGAGATCCTTTGGCCCTGATGGTAGTGGAACCACATTGCATTTGAGAAGAGGGCTTTTCTTTGTATTTGCCTAACCGTGAATTCTATTTGTCTGTGTTTGGGCACAGCTGTCTTTCTCCTCAATATAAGTTTAGGTTCAGAGGACTAAGACGTGATGTCCGGTCAAAAACTGGGTTATGTAGTGGTGTACCTAGTTAGAGATCAGGAGGTATCTTTGAATACAGGTTTTATGCCCCTAAATTTCTTTACCCTAAAACGAGGCATGGCTCTTGTGAATGGATTAATGCCATTATTCCTGGAGTGGGTTCCTGATAAAGGGACGAGGTTTGGCCCTCTTCTTTCCCCCCCTCACCCTCACACCTCTGCCACGGGTGATGCAGCACTAAGGCTCTTGTCAGAGGCCAGCACATGCTATTGGACTTCCCAGACTCCAGAAACATGAATTTCTGTTCATTCTAAATTACCCAGTCTGTAGTTTTATTCTATAGCGGTCTAAAACAAACTAAGATGCCCCTACATATAGAAATACTTTTTGTATCAGGACTGATGTCATTTGAATAAACACAGAGGCTACACACTGCACAGCTCTGGAGGGCATCATTTATACAGGCTGGAATGAGGGTTGATATCCCTGGGATTAAACCCAAGGTGACCTAGATTATGTAAAAATTTGAAGCAAAATCTTTATAAATAATAGTTACCTTTACTCTCCATGATGCTCTCCATGATGCATTGACATTATCCTATATTATCCTGTCCCATCCTGTCCTATCTTAACTGTGTCAGTCCATTTCGCATTGCTATAAAGGAATATATGAGACTTGGTAATTTATAAAGAGAAGAGGTTTATTTGGCTCTGCAGACTGTACAAGAAGCATGGTGCCAGCATCTACTTGGCTTTTGGGGAGGCCTCAGGAAGCTTTTTCTCATGGCAGAAGGTTAAATAGGAACAAGCATGTCATATGGTGAGAGAGGAAGCAAGAGAAAGAGAAGGAGGTACTGGGCTCCTACAAACACCAGCTCCCATGTGAATTAATAGAGTGAGAACTCATTACCATGGGGAGGGCACCAAATCATTCATGAGGAAGCCGTCCCCATGACACAAACACCTTCCACCGGGCTTCACTTTCAACATCGGGGATCAGATCACATTTCAACATGAGATTTGGAGGGGACAAATATCCAAACCATATCACTAACCTATGCTATCCTATCTCATCTCCTTCCATTTAAAAATGATGGTCAAGCCAGGTGCGGTGGGTCACACCTGTAAGCCCAGTACTTTGGGAGGCTGAGGCAGGCAGATCACTTGAGGTCAGGAGTTTAAGACCAGCCTGGCCAACATGGCGAAAACCCATCCTACTAAAAATACAAAAACTAGCCTAGTATGGGGGCGTGTGCCTGTAGTCCCAGCTACTCAGGAGGCTGAGGCACAAGAATTGCTTGAAGCTGGGAGACGGAGGTTGCAGTGAGCTGAGATTGCACCACTGCACTCCAGCCTGGGTGATAGAAAGTGAGAAATCTGTCTTTAAAAAAAAAAAAAAAAGAAAAAGATGGTCAAGACCCACTGCATAGGGACCAATGGACCAATCATGGAAGCAGAGCCACCATGAGTATTATAGAATATGAGATTGCTTATAGGGCTTGTTACTTTTACACAGTTACGCAATTAGTTGTGGTGCCAGGGAAGCTTTGCTTAACTGGAGAAGTAAAGGTCTGAAAGAGGACAGTGATTCAGAACTACACAGGGGAGAAGTGAACAAGTCTGAGGAAAGCTGTTGCCTCTGCAGCTATTGTGGTCCTGAGGTGGTGGGTTGTGGGCCCGCAGAGCAGGCAGCTGGGAACAGACACTGGACATGAGGTGGAGAAGGAGAAACACAGACTGGAACTCATGGAGATAAGTGAGAGGACACCCTGGAGCCTGGTCTGTCTCTCATGGAATCTAACTTTGAAGATGTGTTTGAACAGCAGAAAAAGCTGGTGCCCCTCATCTCGGAACTATATACGTGTCTGGCTTGGGAGCATCGAAAGAGATTATTTGGCAGGTGCTGCGGGAGCTGCAGGCCAGGCTGCTACCCCGTGCAATGCTGCGTCAACAGGCTGAGCTGATGTATCAGTGACAATGCGCACAGTCCACTGCCGTGTTGGGGCCGCATGTTTAGTTTCCGACAGTCATGGCAGCGGCTTCATGTCAATTTCCACATCTTGCACAGATTTCTCTTACAGCCAGCCCCAATCGGGTGCCATACATGGAAGGGAAATTTAGAAAATAGAGTTCTAGTTTAGATAAGATTACAGTACAAAATCAGCCCCTCCAATAATGAGGTGGCTTCAGTGATGTGCTGGAGCCAGCTTGAACCAGCTCGTGGGAGCCAGTTGTTAAATTTTCAGAAATTTTGCAAGCCAGTAGTTAAGCACAACCATTATTAAGGTTCAGTTATCTGAACTTAAAATTAAAATTATGCTAAAAACAAAGATAATACAATACTCCAAACTCACACTAATATTTTCAGTTTTGTCTATTGTATCTTAATGATGGGTAGCAAAGTCTTGGCTCAGTTCTTCCAGGTTCCAGCTGCTACCTTTTCTGTTGGCTTACTGCGGTCTCACCCATACATTTGAAGTTTAGTAGTCAGCCAGACATTTGGAGGATAATCACATGTAGATTTTGGGGCACGCTTTCTCCCAGGATTTTCCTTATACTTTTCTAGCTGTTCTGTCAGACTCTAAACTCTGTCTTCTAGCACTTCTTGCCAGAACAGCTACAATTTTCTGAGCCTCAAAGCTGTGCCCACGTACTGGGTGGTACCCATAGGCAAGAAGCCACAGAGTCATACATGTTCTCTTCTAGGTTCCATCTTTCAAGGCTGGACATCCCTCCAGTTTCTGCTTGCATTAGCCTGGGCTCCAGGTGCCTTCCATAGTCATTTGGTTTGGTGTTAACTGTATTTTATTTCTGAAGGAGACTTAGTCTGATGAAGCTTCTTTGCCATTACCAGAAGCTGGATTATTTCTGGTTATTTTGGGAATTCTAGTTATTTTTAAATTGAGATCAGACTTTATGCCTGAAAACACCTGCACACTAGAATTGCTGAGAGGAAGTCTCCTATTAATTTTTTTAAAATGGTAGGGCAGATGTCTTTTGCTTCTGGTAGGCTTTTAGATTCTCCGCTCATCCCTAATGTTTTGCAGTTTCACCAGTGTGTGTCCAGGTATGATTTTATCTAAATTTTGTTTCTAAGAATTAATATATGGAATTGACAAATTTATTATGAACATGTGGTTTTAAGAAATAACACACAGACATCCTATATACTCGTCACCCAGTTCCCCCCCATGGTGACATCTTGTGTAACTGTAGTATGATTTCACAACCAGGAGGCTGACATTGATAGGATCCATTGACCTTACTCAGATTTCACTCAGATTCTACATGCACTTATTTGTGTCTGTATTTTTTGTTCTGTGCAATTTTGTCACCTGTAGATTCCTGTGATGTCACCACAGTCAGGATACAGAATAGTTTCATCCTAAGAATTTCTTTTGCTACCCTTTTATAGCACCACTTTCTAGTGACTGCCTATCACTAATCTGTTTGCCATTTTTTTTTTTACAATTTTAAAAATTGATGCATAATGTCATAGTTTTGGGGGTGCATGTGATAATTTAATGCTTTCATATAATTTGTAAAGATCAAATCAGTGCACTTGGGATATTCATCACCTTAAATATTTGTCATTTTTTTATGCTAGAAACGTTGAATTATTCTCTTCTAGTTACTTTGAAATGTACAATAGATTATTATAAACTAAATATTCGCCCTACTGATCTACAGAACACTGTCTTATTTTTTGCTTTCCATTTTTATAAATTTATTTCAAAAACATTAAAGAACATTAAAAGGTTATGCGTTATGTAGCCTTTGCAAAATATTTAACATAAAATATTTTAAAATAAAAAAAGATTTAAAATATTTAAATAAGTCTCAGTGGGAGGGTTGATCTGAAGTAACTTAATTTGCCATGTCTGGGACTTGTCTTCAGAATTTCATTTAGGTTTCTGTGATCTAATATTAGAAACATGGCTTTTAATAATTTTCCTTTGCATTTCTGTCCTCTCAGTGTCTAAAAGAGACAAGCTTGAGCCCACTTACACATTTTTCATGTTTGAATTGATTTCAAGAATATGAGACTTTTTTAAGTAGTGTTTTCTTCTGGAGGGAAGCATCCTTGGAGAAAAAAAGTGGAAAACATTCAAATAATCTTCACTATTTCTTGTAGATACTGCATATCATCTTCAATTACCATGCTGGGCTCTCAGTGAACCTTGCAAATTTCTGATGATATCAGGATTTTCTGTTGCTCACTCAAGCTGTTGATTCTGATTTAAAAATTCCTCTACTCATTGAGAATCTAGAGTATTCCTTGTTCAGTTTGGTTGTCTTAACTTGTAAACCTTCTGTATCTTTTATCATGATACTGCTTTTGCTTGTTCATTGTTCTTTGAAGTAAGTAGCTATATCTGCAGAGTGGGGCTTTCACAACAGCTTCCGAGGTTGACCCTCTGGCTTACTATAGACTTCTGCTTGCCTGATGTTTTCTCACCGTTTTTTCATGTACATGTTAGAGGGATGAAGCTGTCCCTGAGAGCAAGTGGCTAACTTGCTGGGATTGCTTGCCTTTGGCATCCTGTGAGGTCAACCATGAAGTCACGACTTTCCAAGATTATAATGGAGCAATTGAATTGCTCATATCCTCCGTGTCCCCTCATCCTTTGTTACCAGGAAGCCCACAGACTGCCCAGGGACCAGGCTCATGGCTGGAAGTGGCAGCTTGAGGTTGGCCAGACCACACCCTCACTATGATCTCCACAAATACTACTTCTGGGATGTCTGTTACACAGATATTTGAGCCTCTCACTCTGTCCTCCATAAATCCTACCTGCTCTTCCATACATTCTTTTCTGTTTGTATGTGATGCATTCTGGGTGAATCTCTTGGTACCTCTATTAGTCCATTTCACACTGCTGATAAAGACATAGCTGAGACTGGGCAATTGACAAGAGAAAGAGGTTGAATGGACTCAGTTCCACATGACTGGGGAGGCCTCACAATCATGGCAGAAGGTGAAAGGCCTGTCTCATAGGACAGCAGACAAGAGAAGAAAGCTTGTGTAGGGAAACTCCCCTTTTAAAAACCATCATATCTTGTGAGACTTATTCACTGTCACAAGAAGAGCATGGAAAAGACCTGTTCCCGTGATTAAATTATCTCACACAGGGTCCCTCCCACAACACGTGGGAATTATAGGAGCTACAATTCAAGATGAGATTTGGGTGGGGACACAGCCAAACCATATCAGTACCATATTCCAATTAAATAATTTTTCCCTACTGTGTCCAGTTTACAGTTTATCCCATTAACTTCGTGTACTTATTTCGTTGATAATTTTTTTATTTTCCAAATTTATAATTTTTTATACTTACATCTTATAAATTTATTTTATACCTTTATTAATGGAAGCTGTGCTTTTATCATCTTAGATATCATAATTATTGAATACAATGCTTAATCATTAATTTCAGCTGGTGTGAACTCAGTCCTATTTTTAAAATTTTATTGACTTTTTCTTAGAGAATAGCTCCTTTGAGATGGATATTTTCTTGCTTTTGTTCAGTTCTATTATTTGCTTTTTCCTGAGTCTCTTTTCTTATCTGGTAATTTTCTAGTTTTGCTGTTGCTCTCAGCCAGCCCCTCAAGCCTCCTGGCCTTAAGTAAATATCATGGTGGATTTCAAGGACTTCTGTTCCATTATGATATTGGGAATATTATTTAAAATAACTAGAGGTAGCTAGGTTTAGTTTCTCATCATCTGGAGTTCACATTTTTGCCAACCACAGAGAGAAGGTGGCCGTAGAGTAAGTGGTCAGCTTAATTCTTAGTCACCAAACATAAGCTGGCTCCAAGATACCTTCTTGCTAAAGAACTTCTAGTGCTTGTTCTCCTGTAGTAGCCAGGTTACTATTCACCTGTCTCTTGTGACCCTGAAGGCTAAGAGGCCCACAGCCTCTGCTCCTCTTATGATCTGGCATTTGTCTTTTGATTTGGTTCACAGAACTGTTTTCTTGGTTTCCAGTCCAGCTATAGTCTTTGGGTTAACTTTTTCTGTATTATACCATACTGCTGTGGGTTTGGCACAGAGAGTATGGCCTTAGCAAGGATACCTAATCTCTCCAGACAATCTGAAAAACTGGGATGATAGTAATGTTCTTTACTTTGTAGGGTTGTGTTAAGAATCAAATCAGTTAGTGCATCTAAAACGCTTGGCACATAGTTATTTTTACCATAATATAAATAATACCTAGCACAAAGTACATGCTTGATAAATATTTGTAGGGTAGAGTGGATTCGTTTAATACAAACAAATGCACAAGGCTCTTCTGGTTACATCTGATAATGATTGTATTAGTCAAGGTAAGCTGGGTTATGCTGCAGCCACTAACAATGTCTGAATCTTAGTAGTTTATAACAACAAAGGTCTGTTTCCCACTCTCACTGCCTGCCCATCACAGGAAAGTTGGGCTTTGCTCTTCTCTGTTTTTATCCATACTCTGGGTCCCAGGTCTTTGGAGGAGTCGCTTGCTGGAACACTTAGACACCATGGTAGTAGGAAAAGAGAATGGCCCTTAGCACTTCCTCTTCAAAGTGGCAAATGATGATACTGCTCACATTCTTATATCAAAACAACTAATGTGATCATTTGTTCGGTGGGGCCAGAGATGCAGTTCTACCATCTGCCCACAAGGAGAGAACTGAATATTTGTAAACATCCTGATGATTTCTGCAATGATCACCATGAATAAACATTCACTGGATGCTTACTTGAAGTAAGGTATTGTACTAGTTAGCCTACAAAGAGGTGGAAGTAACTTTTAACAACAGGACTCTTTTGATAATAGCACCTTTATCTTTACTCAAGAATAAAATTATTTTTAGTAGTTGGTGACAAGTATAAATTCCTGGCTAATGAGAAAAGAGACGTGATTGCAGTCTTGGCAAAAATATCATTCCAGCACAATAACACATTTGTTATAAAGTCTTGGAACTAAATGATCTGTTGAAATATTTATGGTTGAATTTAACTCTTTGAAATAAAAACACATCTCATACAGTGACAGATACAAGGTATGGCCATAAACTAAATAGTCTTAAAGAAAACAATGCATCTTATGGTAAATGATTAGATGCATGTAGTAATTGCTGTAAGCATACCTACTCCAAATTTTCCCGTCTACCACCTGCAATCCTTGCTACAAAATGAAATCATTAACAGCTCAGTAAAAGAATGATTAATATTTTTGTGAAGCGCGTTTCTCATATCCTTGGCCTTTCTGCTATGTTGCTATAGCCTCAATTTGAGCTGAGGAAAGAGAACTGTTGGTGTATTGGGTTAAATGCTTCTATTTTAAAATCTAATTTTCTCTTCAAAGATACCTCCTAGACACATCATGTGCATGCTTTAAGGCTGCAGGTACCTGTGAAGTTTCCTCATTGTTATAAATAAAGGTTTTTAAGTCTAGTAAATTAAACTTCAAGAAATAAAATGAGAACTCAGTTAATAAGCTGACAGTCTGCCCACTGAAATTGCTGGAGGCTTTTTAGGTTCTAATGTACTAATTTCATTTCCTTACTTGTGTTTGCAATTTGGCTGGGCTTAGAAGCAGATTTGGTTTAAACTGAAGGTGAGAAAGGAAAGAGATGATGTTCTAACATAAAATAAGAGCATTTACTTGTCATTTCACCCTTACAGATTAATTGTTTTGGATTTTTAATTTACCTTTTGGTCTTTGAATTCAAAGTAAATATCCTGGAGAATATGATTTAATAACAATATATGATCCACTGTCTTTAAGGTAGTTATTGGCAGCCAAAAGAGGACACTGTGGGAATAAGACAAAGACCAGGCTTCTGGATGTATATATAGCGTATATATGTATGTATACATACAACATGGATGTGTATGCATGCACTTATGTGTATAATTAAGTTTGCATGTATGCAATGGGTGTGCAAGTATGCATGTAAGTTTGTATGTATGTAATGCATGTGCGTATGTATGAACATACACGTGTGTAATTGTATGCAATGTGAATGTTATGTGTTCATATATATAATGTAAGTGCATACATATAATGTATATATACATGTGATGTGTATATGTACATATGCATGTAGTTTTGTATGTGTATATATACAGAAATACATCTATCATTGGATCCCATTGAAGCTCTGCTTTTGCAGCATATGACATATTTAGTTTTCAGCATCAGATGTCTCTAATTTAATTTTCATTTTCAGGTTGCTTTTGATCTTCTAATTCTTTTGTATTTCTACATACATTTTATAAGCAATTTGTCAATTTGTATGTAATAGCTTGTTGGGATGGAGTGGAGTTGCATTACAGCTATAGGTTTAATGAAGCCATTAAATGAACCAAAAGTTGACTTTGTTGGAAAGTTTATAACTATAAATTCAGTTTCTTTTTTTTTTAATTATTATTATTTTTTGAGATGGAATCTCGCACTGTCTCCCAGGCTGGAGTGCAGTGGTGCAATCTGGGCTCACTGCAAGCTCCGCCTCCTGGGTTCACGCCATTCTCCTGCCTCAGCCTCCCGAGTAGCTGGGACTACAGGCGCCCACCACCATGCCTGGCTGATTTTTTGTATTTTTAGTAGAGATGGGGTTTCACCGTGTTAGCCAGGGTGGTCTCAATCTCCTGACCTCATGATCCGCCTGCTTCGGCCTCCCAAAGTGCTGGGATTACAGGTGTGAGCCACCGCGCCTGGCCAGTTTCTTTAAAAGATACAGAAGTATTCAAGTTATTTCTGAGCTAGATTTGATAGTTTTTATCTTTCAAGGAATTTGTCAAATTTATTGACATAGGATTTCATAATATTCTTTTTATTCTTTTTAACAGCTTGAGATAGAATTTGTATACCATACAATTCAAGTAAAGCATACAATTTAATGGTTTTTAGTATATTCACGGACATATACAACCATCACCTCAGTCAATTTTAGAACATTTTCATCACCTCAAAGGGAAACCCCATGACCTTTAGTTATCACCACCCTATACTCCCCATCTCAGCCCTGAGCAACACCAACTCCTTTTTGTCTCCTTACTTGGGACTTCTACATGAATGGAATCATATATAGTGTGTCACCTTTTACAACCAACTTCTCTCACTTAGCATGTCATTTTCAAGGTTCATCCATATTGTAGCCTATGTCAGTAGTTTACTTCTTTTTTTTGACCAAATCATATTTCATTGTATGGATATACCACATTTTGTTTATTTGTTCACCTGTTGATGGGCACAGCTTGTTTTCACCTTTTGGGTATTTCAGTAGTATTGTTATAAACATTCATGTACAAGCTATTGTGTGGACATATGCTATCAATTCTTTCTTTGGATATATGACTGGGAGTGAAATTGCTGAGTCATATGGTGACTTTTTACTTAATCTTTTGGTAAACTACTAGATTGTTTTCCGAAGCAACTTTGTGATTTTACATTCTCACTAGCAGTGCTGAGGGCTCCAATTTTCCCATAATCTCACTAACATTTGTAATTATCTGACTTTTTTATTGTAGCCATCCTAGTGCTAGTTGAAGTGATACCTTACTGTGGTTTTGACTTGCATTTCCATGATGACTAATGATGTTGAACATCTTTTTATATGCTTATTGACTATTTGTGTATCTGCCTTGAAGAAATGTATACCCAGGTCCTTTGTCCATTTTAAATCTGTTTTTTTCTTTTTATTATAGATTTTGAAAAGTATTTATAGGCGTATATCTTATATTATTTAATAATATTTTTATTGTTGAGTTGTTCTTTTGAATTCTGTATATACTCCAGATACAATTCCCTGATCAGATATATGGTTTGCAAATATATTCTCTCATTTTGTGAATTGTCTTTTTATTTTTTTGATGGCATCCTTTCAGGTAATAAGTTTTCCATTTTGATGAAGTCTAATTTATCTATGTTGTATTTTGTTGCTTGTGCTTGTAGAGTCATACCCAAAAAATTATTGCCAAATTCAATGTCATGAAGATGTTTCCCTATTTTCTTTTAAGAGTTTTATAGGTTTGGCTCTTACATTTAGGTCTTTGAGCCATTTTAAGTTTTACATATTATATAAAGTAAATCTCCAAATTTGTTCTGCAGGTGGCTATGCAAATGACCCAGTGCATTTGTTGAAAAGACTATTTCTTCCCAATTGAATGGCCTTGGCACCCTCGTCAAAAATCGGTTAACCATAGGTGTATGGGTTTATTCTAGACTCTCAACTCTATTTCACTGATCTACATGTCTGTTATCATGCCAATACTACACTGTTTTGATTACTGTTGCTTTATTCTAAGTTTTGGAATTGGGAAGTATACATTGTTCTATTTTGTTCTTCTTTTGCAAGACTGTTTTTGGCATTCTGGGACCCATGAAATTCCACATGAATTTTTAACACTGGCTTGTTAATTTCTATAAAGAAGCTCCCTAGGACTCTAATAGATATTGCCTTGAGTCTGTAGATCAATTTGGGAAGTACTGGCATCAGTGTTAGTCCATTTTTACGTTACTATAAATGAATATCTGAGACTAGGTAATTTATAAAGACAAAAGTTTTAATTTGCTAATGGTTCTGCAGGATGTACAAGCATGGCAACATCTTGGCTTCTGGTGAGGACCTAAAGAAGCTTACCATCATGGTGAAAGGTGAAGCAGGAGCAGGTAGGTCACAAAGTGAGAGTGGGAATGAGAGAGAGAGAGAGAGAGGTGAGGTGCCACACTTTTTTAAATAACCCATGCTCCCATGAACTCAGAATGATAATTCCTTGTGATCACAAGGACCACACCAAACATTCACGAGGGATCCACTCCTGTGACCCAAGCACCTCCCACCAGACCCCACCTCCAACACTGGAGATTACATTTAAATATGAGATTTGGAGGGGACAAACATCCAAAGTATATCATTCCACCCTGCCCCTGCCAAATCTCATGTCCTTCTCACATTGCAAAATATAATCATCCCTTCTCAATAGTTCTCCAAAGTCTTAATTCATTTCAGTTTTAATTCAAAAGTCCCAATTCCCAAGTCTCATCTGGAGATGAGTTTTTTTTTTTTTCTCACTAAGAGCCTATAAAACCAAAACAAGTTATTTTCTTCCAAGAGACAATGCAGGTGCCAGCATTGGGTAAACATTCCTGTTCCAAAAGGGATAAATTCACCTAAAGAAAGGGGCTACAAGTCCCATGCAAGTTTGAAACCCAGCAGGGCATTTATTAAATCTTAAAGCTACAAAATAATCTCCTTTGACTTCACATCCCATATCCCGAGCACAGTAGTGTCAGAAGTGGGCTCCCAAGGCCTTGGGCAGCCCTGACCCTGAGGCTTTGCAGGGTCAGCCCCTGTGGTTGCTCTCACCGGCTGGTGTTGAGTGCCTTGGCTTTTCCAGGTGCAAGCTGTTGGTGGATCTTCTATTCTGGGGTTTGGAAGATAGTGGCCCTCTTCTCACAGCTACACTAGGAAGTGCCCCAGTGGGGACTCTGTGTGGGGACTCCAACCCCACATTTTCCCTCATCACTGTCTTACTAGAGGCTCTCTGTGGGAGTTTCACCTATGGCTGCCTTTTGCCTGGGCACCCAGGATTTCTCATACCTCCTCTGAAATCTAGGGGGAAGCTGCCAAGCTTCCTTCATGCTTATATTCTGTGCAGCTGTAGGCTTAACACCATGTGGAAGCCACCAAGGCTTATGACTTGTGCTCTGCAGAACAGAGACCCAAGCTGTACTTGAGGCCCTTTGAGCCTCAGCTGTAGCTAGAGCAGCTGGGATTCAGGAAACAGTGTCCTGAGGGTGAGCAGGGCAACAAGGCCCCAGACCTGGCCCCTGAAACCATTCTTTCCTCCTAGGCCTCTGGGTCTGTGATGTAAAGTGCTGTCTGTAAGATCTCTGAAATATTTCCACAGCCTTTTTCCCATTGTTTTGGATATTAGCACTTGGCTGTCTTTTAGTCATGCAAATCTCTTTAGCAAATGGTTGCTACATAGCCTGCTTACATTCCTCTTCTGAAAATGCTTTTACTTTCTGTGCCACATGGCTAGGCTGAACTTCTATGCTCTGCTTCCAACTTTAAGTCATTTCATTGCTTCTGTATCTGATCATAGGTTGTTGGAAGCAGTCCAGCCACATCTTGAATGCTTTGATGTTTATAAATTTATTCCATTAGACACCCTAAGCCATCACTCTTAAGTTCAAACTTCCATAGATCTCTGGGACATGGACATAAATGCAGCCAAGTTCTTTGCTAGGATGTAACAGGGATGACCTTTACTGTAATTTCTAATAACTTCTGCATTTCCATCTGAGAATTCATCAGCACAGCCTTCACTGTACATACCTCTGTCAGCATTTTGGTCACAACCATTTAACCAATCTTTAAGAAGTTCCAAATATTCCCTCATCTTGCCATCTTCTGAGTCCTCCAAATTCTTCCAGCCTCTGCCTGTTACCCAATTCCAAGGCTGCTTCCATATTTTCAGGTATCTTGACAGCAACACCCCACTCCTTGGTAGTAATTTTCTGTGTTAGTCCATTTTTTCATTACTATAAAGGAATACCCAAGACTGGGTAATTTATAAAGAAAAGAGATTCAGTTGGGTCACAGTTGTGCAGACTGTACAAACATGACACCACCATCTGATTGGCTTCTGATGAGGGTCTTAGGAAGCTTACAATCATGGTAGGGCAGGCACATCACATGGTGAGGATGGGAGCAAGGGAGAGAGGGGTGAGGTGCTACACATTTTTAATCCACCCGATCTTGCAAGAACTTAGAGCAAAATCTCGTCGTCACAAGGACAGCACCAAGCCATTCATGGGAGATCCTTCCACCAGGCTCCACCTCCAACATTAGAGATTACATTTCAGCATGAGATTTGGAGGGGACAAACATCCAAACTGTATCACCATACTAATGCCAAATCTCCTGATTCATTTATGTGTGTTATTTCCCATTTATTTTGATTTTCTATAATTTTTTAAACAATGTTTTGTAGTTTTTTAGAGTGTAAGTTTTGACTTCTTGGCCACACTCACCAGAACTTAGTCTCTGCAGGTTGAGTTGGAGGATAAGAGAAATAGTGGCAGCCTGCCCATCCTGGGAAGACACCATAGCAGTTTCCTGGAAAATCAGGAGTAAAGGGCCCTCTTCTTTGTTACACTCACATGGAGCAGAGCTCCTGTCAAGCTGTGTAGTAGGAGAGAGCGAGCAGTTTGTGGCTTAAGAGCTACAGATCTTCACTATTTTACTTGAGTTTAGTAGATTTGAATAAATTATTCTTGGATAATTCTTCTTTAGGTAAATTGTTCCTTAGGACAATTTCCGAGGTTTTAGATGCTTTGGTTTTTTTTTTTTTTAATAGCTTCTACTAGTTATGCTTTTATCAGTGGGTGTGAGTTCATGGAGCTCTGCATGCTGCCAGCCTCCAAGTGGAACCTTTTTAATAATCACTTTAAAAAGCCCCAGAGGATGCACACATAAGAGCCTAAGGCTCCCTGGGAATTGCAGGCCTGAGAATCCACCTGACACCAGTGCTTCAGTCCTGAACAATTGTAAGGTTGGCATTACTATTCACTGAATGGGAAAGCCTGCAGCAGAAGCTGGTTTGGGTGCCATATGAGGAGTTTGATTTTGGAAATGTTAAATTCAAAAGGCCTGTCAGACATCCACATGAGATATAAGCAGGAAGATAGGTGTGCAATCCTAAAACTTAGACAAGAGGCCTTTGATAGGGGTTTAGTTTTGGGAAAGAACCATTTAGAAATAAGACTACTCAAGGTGACTCACAAAAATCATTTGCCCAGGTAAGATCTGACTGACTTCTGTTTTCCTGGTGGAACTATTAATGGCACCCTCTTTCATAAATGTCCTTATTTAGAGAACAACTTATATGGTTATCCTCTTCATGAACTGAATAAAATATTCAATCAAAGATGCCAATAATTATTTATGACATCACACATTTTGGTGAAATAATTCAATAATGTCTATTTTGTATAATGATATCTTAAAAACTTTTTTTGAGAAAGTTTTTAAGATAAAACTATAGATACATACCTCTTGTATATTCCTTGATGATAAAAAAATGACATTGAACTTTTGTAAAGTGGACTTTTTTATTGGAATATCACAAATCTATAAAACATGAAATACTGTAACTAAATTCAATTAAGAACAGACAGTAAATTCAGAAATCTTGAAGAATGTGGGCTCACTGGTGAAAAAATAATTTAACAGACCTAAAGTTAATGCAGTTTGATGAATGAGAATCTTTCAAGAGTCACAGTATATCAGCATTTGATGTTGATGCTTTTAAAATACTGAGTATCATTTCAGTCAAATATTTCTCACAATTGTGCTTTAGTTTTAGTGGCTTAAATAGTGTCTAGCACATTGTATTAGTTCGTTCTCACATTGCTATGAATAATTACCTGAGACTGGGCAGATTATAAAGAAAGGAGGTTTAATTGACCCACAGTTCTGTGGGCTGTACAGGAGGCATGGCCAGGGAGGGCTCAGGAAATTTACAAACATGGCAGAAAGCAAAGGGGAAGCAAGCACATCTTCACATGGCAGCGAGAGAGAGAGAAAAGGGGGAAGTGCTACACATTTTCAAACAGTTAGATCTCATGAGAACTCCATCATTATCAAAAAACAGCAAGGGAGAAGTATGCCCCCTGATCCAATTACCTCCCATCAGGTTCCTCCCCTGACATTGGAGATTACAATTCGACATGAGATTTGGGTGGGGACACAGAGGCAAACCATATCACACATAGTCCATAATCAATGCATACATGTTGAATGAATGAAGAGATAATTTAATGTGATAAGACACTGCATGAGCTGTAAAATATGGAATATGTATGCTTTAATGGGATCAATTTTTTGAAAGACTACTGTGTTAAAGAAAGATAACATGATAAGGAAGGGTTAGTTAAGGTGGATAGATCTTCATAAACTCAAGTTTATGAAGTTTAGCCTCAACTGGGTCCCTAGAGTGATGACCAACTGACACTAAGTTCCCTTTAGGGGCCCAATTCATGTCCATTGTGTAATCGCTCACTTCCAGTCGTAGAGGATAGTCTTTGAACAGAAGAGACAGAGATGCCTGGAATAAGGTAAGTAATCACACTTGCAAAATGTATTAGAATGGGCTATTATTTTGATCGTACATGACTCAACTCAGATAAATCAAGCATTAGGAATTTTTTAAAAAGTCAGGGTAATGAGTTTCATTTTACTACTCTTTCTAATTTTGCTTTCTGTTTGAAAATTTTTATAATAAAAAATCTATATGTAGATTACCACCAATTTGAACCAGTTGAGTTTATTAAATTCCTTGCACCCATGCTGATAGTAAAATAGAAATTAATGTAAAGTATGTTGTACAGTACAGGGTTGTATGCATATATGAGTGTTTCATAGAGATTAGGAAATGGCATTGATATATCTAAATTAGTAATATTCTCCATTCATGGCATCGCTATTACTCAGGTTATCACTTGTTAATTTAAAGATATTTGGCTCAAGGGTCTCAAGGAATAAGCAGGTACTTTTAAGGAGGTGAGGTCTCAATTTTTGTTTATGACTATTTTCAACTACTGTGAAAGAAAAGAAAATATTACCAATCTATGTATGAAAGATTATCGTGTCCATTATTGTTTCTAATATTACCACCAGTTTTTCAGAGTTCATTCACAATTTACAAAACAATTGCTTTGAATAAGATTATCTTATTTTAATTTGCATTATACAATGGCATACACTCAACTAATTAAAATGGTTTCACGTGGTGATTTTTTTGGTCATAAGGTCATATTGCAAGGAGTGATGAAGATCTAAATAAATGGGTTCATTAAAAAAAATCAAGTATTGATGGCTTCACTTCTGCGGCCATGATGATACAAAAATTCCTCCATTGTTTATTGCCCTCTCCCCCAAAAGTCAGTACAATATTGTACCACAGGGAGCCAACAGGGTTATGTGGAGGTATCAGGGAGAAAATGGAGGGAAATCAGAAGAAACTAAAGTGAGGAATATGTATGTAAAATGAGTTTCATTGTAATATACAGTTATCCCTTGGTATTCACAGGGGTTGGTTTCAGGACCTCCATCAAATACCAAAATTCAAAGATGCTCAAGACCCTGTTATAAAATGGCGCACAGCATTTGAGCATCACCTATGCCCACCCTCCCATACACTTTAAGTCATCTGTAGATTACCTATAATACCTAATGCAGTGTAAATGCTGTGTATATAATTCTTACACTGTATTTTTTATTTGTATCTTGTTTTACTGTTGTTTATTTATTGTGTTTTTTTCTTCTGAGCATTGCTGAATCCCACAATGCAGATAGGGGGGATCTGCCATAATTGTCAGTGAGGACATGTATGGGAGAGTGTGGAACCTGAGAAGCAAATTATTTATGGACGAGCAGCAGTTGCTAACCATTTTATGGTTTGAATTTAATATAGCCTGACATCCATCAGGAAAGTGTTCTGTGCTTAAATGGATTCCTTGCTGATCTCAATCATTCTGAAGCAGCAAGGGGAATACACATTTTTCTCGAACTATCCATTAGAAGCATCTATATCTAAGTAAGTGTACTGGACAGAAAGCTGAATTACATATCTTTTTTGCAATTTGGAAAAAAATTATAAATGGACTAAAATGGCTTTGTCCAGATTACATAATTATGTATATTTTAATAACTTTTTGGCACAAAGAAGAAAAAAATCCTTCTAAATAATATGATATATGAGATTCAAATTTCATAAAAACCAAAAATGTAACAATGATCAACAGTGGCATGCCAAAGGTGGGTCAGTACGAATGCCCATCCTAGATTTAGTTAGTAATGGGGAGGGGTGAAGAGGGTGGGGTTTGAGAGGTGGGAGTACATTGTCTATGGAGAATAATAATAATAAGAAAATGTAACCCGAATCTGTCTGCTTCTATTATTACTATGCTTTGCCTTTTGTTGGCTTAGGTTCTAGATTAGGGCTGCAAACTTTTTCTATAAATGGCCAGCTAGAAAAGATTGTAGGCTTTGCAAGCTCTACATCTCTGTTGCTGCAGCTCTACATTGTATCTGGAAAGCAGCCATTGACAATAAGCAAATGATGGGCGTGGCTTTATTGACTCCTGCTTTCCCCATAAAAAGAGCAGGTGTCCCCACCCAGAACTGTGTGCCTTCTGAGTGCCTGGTGTGGAGAGTGGATTCCTTTCCATTGGCATCAGCCTTAGCCATGAGTCTTGTGAGCAGACAAGACCCACAATGCATCCATGTGGATGCTTTAGGAGTACAGTTGGGCTGTCTTTGACCTCTCCCCTCTGCAGTGAGATGAAGTACTGATGGACCAGCTCCCTTTACATGCAGGCTGGGATGAAGAAGACACTGGGGAGAGGAGCAAAAGTGCCTCTCTTTTGGAGCCGACTGTGAAGCTTTGTTGTATGGCAATGTAAGTTTGAGATTGCATGCTTCCACAGTGAAACTTAGTGAAAGACGATGGATATATTTTCATCTTAACCAATATCAATCTTAGACTGTAGGAAGAGGGGAAGCCTGATGGCAGTTTCAGAAACTGGTTTTTGCTCATGAGAAACATGATTTCACACTATTTCCAACTTCTAAATGAGCTGCCAGGGAGCAGAATTTTAAAGTAATGAAACTTCTCTGAGACATTCAATTCTTCCTTCCATGTATTAATCCTCATCTACTGAAATAGCAAACTCAATAAAGATTTGAAATCATCCACTTATAACTTAGGTTAGACTAAAGCCTTACATCTCTTCTTCCAATAATCTCTAAAAATCTATCTGACGCTGTGATAGAGACCATTATTTTGCACCTACTGAACAGATTCATGCAGACTTCTGAATAATATTAAACTTAATTCCTTTTGTTGACTTCTGTAGGGGACAGAGATTGTTGGAATTATTTTAATATTATAAGCCTTAAACAAATAGGCTGCAGTGCCAATATATTTTATTATATAGTTTCCATTTTGTTCCAATCAATGTAAGATGAAGACAGGGATTTTGTTTCCTTTGTAAATGGCTGAGAGTGGGTCATTGTCTTAGTTTGGAATGCTATAACAAAGTACCACAGACTGGGTGGCTCATAGACAACAGAAATTCATTTCTCACAGTTCTGGAGGCTGGAAGGCTGAGATCCAAGTGCCAGCATGGCCAGGTTCTGGTGAGGGCTCTCTCCAGGGTTACAGACTGCCAATTTCTCATTGTACCCTCATGGTGGGAAGAAGTCAAGAGAGCTTTCTGAGGCGCCCCCTGTTTTTAAAACATTGTACTTATTTATTTAGAGACAATGTCTTGCTCTGATACCTAGGCTGGAATGTAGTGGTGACATCATAGCGATCACTCAAGTCAACTCACGCCTAGCCTCCCCACCCCCAGTGAGTAGGTGGGACTGCAGGTGTGCACCACCATGCCTGGCTGTTAAGTTTTTAAATTTTTTTGTAGAGAGGGGTGTCTCACTTTGTTTCTCAAGCTGGCGTCAAACTCCTGGCCTAAAGCAACCCTCGCACCTCAGCCTCCCAAAGTACTGGGATTTAGGCAAGAGTCACTCTGCCTAGCCCAAGGTCATTTTCTTAAGGCACTAATCCCATTCATAGACTCCACTCTCATGACCTGATCACCTCTCAAAGCCCCCACCTTATAATACCATCACCTTGGGATTAGGATTTCAACATAACGAATTTTGAGGGTACACAAGCATTCAGTCCATTGCCATTCTCAGTAAACTGAATCCATCTAAAAATTCTTGTTGAGCAATGTGCTAGACATTGGTGTTCAGTGATGGGCAGAGCAGACAAAGATTTTGCCATCATTGAGCTCTGGAATACGCAACACACACACACACACACACACACACCAGAGAGAGACGTGAATCACACAAATATAATTAACACTGCAATTCTCTTTAAGGGCATGAAGAAGAAAAACTGTGTTTGGAGAATGTATTATAGGGGAATTTGCCTAGCTTGAGGGTCAAGGAAGGTTGCCCTGAAGACTAGCCGTTTGATCTACTCTAGGAAGAGTAACAGTCACTAGGTAAAGAGACGTAAAGAAGGTGTTCCAAGCAGAAGGGATGGTGTATACAGAAATCCTATGGTGAAGAAAGCATGCTGGATACTTAGGCCTGAGGCAAGGCCAGCATGTACCACCTGGTGGCAAACATGGTACAAGATAAGACTAGAAGAGGGGGCCAGACCCCACAGGCCTGGTAGGCCAAGCTAAGGAATTTTATGTTAATTAGAGTGAGTTAATATTCCCCATGAGGAAGAGAGGCTGGATGCAACCAAATTGTGTTTGGAAAACATCACTCTTGTAAAAGTGAAAGGTAACATAGCTGACTCCATCTTGCTTCCAACCTCATAAGCAAACTGCTTTTACTCATTCCTGAAAGTAGGCCAAGCTAACGATGAGAAGTATTTAGTTTATAGTTTAACTATAAGGATGATTACAGTCTCTTCCCAGTACTACCCCTGAAAAGGTGAGTATGTACAAAAGTAATCATGTTTAAAGATCTATAGAAGCATTGTGACCTGAACCAAGTGCAAAGACATTTTGCAAACTCCTCAAGCCTCTGCTGACACCCAGGTGTCTGTGGTCACCTGTTACCTCCTGACTTCAATGCCCTCCTTATTCCCCTTCCACTAATATAAAAAGAAGCTTGAGATTCATGCCTTTTAAGATGGTTCTGTAGGACATTAGTCCGCCATCTTCTGGTTTGCTAGCTTTCTGAAATAAAGTCATCTTCTTGCCCCAATACCTGTTTCTTGACTTCTTGGCTATCACGTGGTGAATGGAACAAGCTTTGGGCTCAGCTGCATTCCGGCTGCAGGAAGTGAACAAATGGGATGCAGAGCAGGAGTGGGTGCAGTTGTACTATCTAGTAAGTTGCTGCAAGTGCACAGTGAGGAGGTCATTGGGGTGATCCAGGTGAAAGTCTACTGGGTCATAGGCTAGGGATGGTGGCTGTAGGAAAGAGAGAAGACATTAAATTTGAGATTAGCTTTTGACACAAGAAGAGATGTGAAATAAAGAGTCGAATATAGAGGTCTGGAGCTCAGAGAGGTCTGAACTGAGACACAAACAGGCCAAGTCATTAATATCTTACACACAGATACCAGGTTACTTAGAGAGTACACAGTGAGAAGCAGAGAGAGGTTAGGCTTGAACTCTGAGGGAGGCTAACTTTTAATATATTTTGCAGGTTTTCAGCCCTAATTTCTCTGAATACTTGTCATACTCTTTTCTCTCTCTCCTGTCATTCTGTGACATCCATTATGCATATGTTGCTGTGCTTTACAGTGTCCTACATTTCTTTGGGCACTGGTTTTGGCAGGGGTCTTTTTGGCTGTTGCTTGTCCTGACCACACCCAACTGGTAGACTCTATTAATTGCTGGCTGATTGCAGTGTTGTTTTTGTCAATGCCGTGAGTCATCAATTGCCCCGTAGATCAAACCAATCATATTACACTTCTTTGAATGAATAATTTCTGTGGTCAGTGTACGATATTTGTTCGGATCCCAGGCGGGTTCCTCCGGGCTATCTCTTTTCTGGGTTCTCTTGGGCAAACTAGCTGACCTGCAGTTCCTTGTGTATTTTCAATTAATCTAATCTTTCAGTTAATCTTTCTCCTCTTAGTTGGCTTTCATGATGACTTCCACTATTGTTGAGAGTGCCCTTAGGCTTGAACCTCTCTACACTCTGTTGCAAATGGAATCAGTTTCTTTGGGAAGGGATTAGTAGTCAGGTTTATGGCTTGTTTCTCCCCTTAGGCAAAACTTCTGAGCCAGGAATCTGTAGCTGAGGATGAGGACAACAGTATATTTTTTCTGAGCGACATTTCCACTAAAGGAGCTGAGTGCTTGGTGGAGATAGCAGGCAGTAGATTCATGTCTTCTTTGCTTGCCTCTCCTGGCAAGGAACCAGTGCCTTATGAGCTAGCACAAAGGCAATCCAGACCCTGGTATTCTCAAGGTAGAGCCTCTGTCTTATGGGTGAGGGCTGGGCAGAAGAAGGGGGAGCCTGCACCTTTTGGCCATACTCACCTGGAACTTGGAGCCTCAACAATAGTTAGCTGGAGGCAGAATGAGAAATGCTGACATCCTGCCCCTCCTGGGAAGAAAGCCCTCTTACTAGCTGCTGGGAGGAGAGGATCTGTGTTTTCTTGGCTGCACCAGTCTGGAGTAGAATTTCTATCACACTGAGTTGGGACAGGGGAGGAAGGGAGTGAGTTTCAATTTAAATACCACAGACTCACTATTCTTACCACATTTTTAAAGATTTTCTTCATTTATTTCTTCTTTTGCCATATGCTTTTGGGACCATTTCCAGAGACTTTAAATGGTTGTTTTAAAAAGATGTTTACCATTTTTGCAGGTGGCAGGGGTTGCGGGGGGGCAGGTGTCTGCATGGTTTCTCATAGTGTGGTGCTGAAAGTTTCTCTCTGAAAACTAACTTTGAGGAGCAGAGATAGAAGAGGATCCCTGCTGTCTTTCAGCAAGCTGCTGAAGGAAAGAAGGATAGACCAGTGAGGCAGAGAAAAATGAGAATCTGTGTCATCAAAGCCAGGAGACCATTTCTGGTAGGTCAAGCAAGACTGAAAATGTGCATTGGGTTGTACACAGGAAGTCAGAGGCATTGTTAGTTTTGGTGGAATGATGGTTTTGGAAACTAGTTAGGAGTGCAGTGGGATGGGAGCTAGGCAAAGAAGTGGATATAAAGACTATAGATAACTTTTGTATTTTTAAAATATATAATTAGAAAATAATGTTTAATGATCACCTATGTACCTGCCACCTAGCTTTATCAGTTCTTAATGTTTCATCATATTTGCTTTAGATAAAAAAAATATACAGAGTGACTTGACTTCCCCTGTATACTCCTTCTCAATCCCACTTCCTACCTTCCAGAGATAACCATTATTGTTAATTTGGTGTCTTTCACTTGTATTATATTTAATCCTATCACTTCATTTATATATTTGTATAAATAACATACACTATTGCTTTGCAAGTCTGCAATCTGAATCGAAATGGTATTATATATCATATTTCTTTCTGCAACTTGCTTTTTTAAACTCAATATTATACTTTAGAAATTTATTGATGTATCCATTGAAGATATAGCTCAGGTTTATTTATATTATAAATATGCCTTAATTTAGCAACCTCCACTGATGGATGTTTAAACTGTATCCAAGTTTTTATAATTACAAACAGAGTTGCATTGAACATTCCTGTATGTGCCCCCTTGCATGCCTGTGTCCAACTATTCCTGGGAATGGGAATGCTGTGATGGGAGGCCACATACCTGGAGTTTTCCCAGAGTGTGCTGGTGGCTCTCACAGTATCACCCACAGCATATGAGCTTCTGTTACCATCACATTCTCATCCTCAACACTTGGTGTTGTCAGACTTTCTAACTTGCCTTTCAGATGGATGGGAAAAGGTATCTCACTGTGGCTTTTATTTGTTTTTCCTTACTTTTTTTTTTTTTTCTTTAAGATGAGTTTTCACTCTATCACCCAGGCTGGAGTGCAGTGGGGTGATCTCAGCTCACTACAACCTCTGCCTCCCAGGCTCAAGTGATCTTCCCGCCTTAGCCTCCTGAGTAGCTGGGACCACAGGTGTGTGCCAGCACACACAGCTATTTTTTTGCATTTTTGATAGAGACAGGGTTCTGCCATGTTGCCCAGGCTGGTCTCAAATCCTGAGCTCAAGTGATCCACCTGCCTTGGCCTCCCAAAGTGCTAAGATTACAGGCATGAGCCACCACATCTGGCCTGTGGCTTTAATTTCTTTTCCCCATTACTCATGAAGTTGAGCATCTTTATGCTACTTTCTGGCAACTTGATTTCCTCTTCTGAATTGCTTTTTTATCTTTTTGCCTGTTCTTCTCTGGAGATTTTTGTTATTTTCCTTACTGACTTATGGGAATTCTTTATGTATGCTGGACTCTAATCTTTCGTCAGGAATGTGCATTACAAATATATTTTTCCAATCTGTGCCTTATTCCTCAGTTTGTTTTGTTGTCTTTCTTTGAACAGATGTGTTAAATTTTAATGTGTTCAGGCATATAAATGTCTGCTTTTATGGTTTGTTCTTATTGTTTTTGTTACTTGAAACAGGCTATTTTGTTTTGGTTTTCTCTTTTTGTATTTTATTTGTCACTGATGTTAGAAGAGGGGATGGATCAAAACATGAATTTATTACTCCATCTGGATATTTGAAATAACTCTTAAAGACATTTATGAAAGGCCAAAGGGAGATATGATACTGTGTAAGGTACAGTGAGGGTCACATTACAGTGCACTTAAAAAAAGTGTCAGGAACTTACAAAAAAACAATGGGAAGGATCTTATCAAAGTAGGAAATGGCTAATTCAAGCCAGCAGAAGGAATGCATCTACTTGGGATGAAGAGGTTGAATGTGCAAAGATAAGATTAGATTACTATGCATATTCACATGTAATCATTATATAGGTGTACTAGGATCCTGAAAAACTGGAAACCAGTGGAACAAATGGCCAGGGGAGTTCTGACCCCAGATAGGAGGAAGGGCAGCATCCCTACTGTTAATGAAAGAGGGGAACCCGGGGTGCGTGAGATGCAGCTGAGTTAGGAAGGCGAGGCTGTCTCACCTGATGACTTCTTTTTCTCTGCAAATAGAAATAATTCATCATCTGCTGAGAAAGTGGCTGGGATGGAAGAAGATTGATGACTTTCATCTTTTGAGAAAAGCAGAACAATTATGAAACACTGAAGGGTTGGGAGAATGAGTTGAGTAGAGGAATCTAGTAGGTTTTCCAGTATCATCAAAGTCCCACATGAAGTATTTAAAAATTCATAATAAAATCAGTTATCACTGTGGTGTGATCTTCAGCAGCAGTTGGTTCTCAGGGGCAAGCATAGAAGCAGAAAGTTGAGAGAAATTAAGGCAACTGTGCCACTGGACAATGATTGTGGAATACAGGCTGAATGAAGTAGGTAAAGGAAGAAAATGATCATGGATAGAGGGAAAGTGGAGAGGAGATAAAACTTTGTTACTCGGGGAGGAGTTGCCAAGCAGGCTGGAAAGACAGCGATTGCAGGCGAGTGGTGTCTGAGTTAATGATTTTTGGACTTGGCACCGTTATAAGAAATGACAAGGTCCAGAGTGCAGTTATGTGTTGGACACCTGATAGCAGTGGAGTAAAATGGTTTTGAGATTAGCACTTTGTGAAAATCAAAATGTCAAATTCAACTATTGGCAGAGCTTGGGGGTAGGAAAAAATGCAAGCCAGGTGCCAGAGTGGTCAGCCAGTGGGGAGGGTGAACCAGAGTTCAGCAAGGAGAAGCAGCATGTGCAGTTTTAAAAGAGCAAGGTTATTTTTGTTTTTATGTATTCTTTTGATTGCTTTACAATAGAATGGAAGGTTGAGGGAAGTAAGAAGCATCTGAACTCTATTTTCTGACCCTGAGGTATCTGAGCTGGCAGGAATGCCTGATCTCTGTGGAATAGGGTACCTACAGGGAGGGTCACTGGCAAAGGCTTGGGAGTGCTGTTCTGTGGTCCTATGAAGCTGGGGCCCATAGGTCATAGTCGAAGGTTTGGGGAGGTAGGAGGGCTGGGGCAGGGCAAGGACGCATGCAACACTGAGGGCATGAGGGTGCACTCAAGATGGCAGAATGCGGCAGGAGTGGCAGCTCCACTTCACTCAATGGCTGAAGAAAACTGGTATAACTACATCAGTGGATTCAGACTGAGGAGAAGGGACACTGGGTCTCCCCACCAGAGGACCCATCGCATGTGCTTGGGTGAGGGCAGCCTGGGAAGAGAGAGATCCCATATCCTGCCTGGACAGCTAACAGACCAACCCTTTGCAATGGCTAACTTCTGAGTCCCTACCTGACAAGGGACCAGCATTGAACAATTCTACACAGCTCCTGGGGCTAATGGAGAGAGAAGAGAGAGAAGGAGTTGCTTGGAGATGCAGCTCACTTAGGACTCGTGTGGCAGAGTGGCAGGAGCAGATTTGGGGAGAAATTGGGCCTGCCTAAGGCGACAGCTGCCTGGTGATCATGTGGAACCATGACACCATCTTCTCAGGCCAGTGGAACAAATACATTATTATTTATGTATGATTAGCAATTTGATTGCTATTCAGATTTGAGTTTATTACCTTATCATTTGTTTAAATATCAGTAAACTATATTTTTGTACAATTTTACATTTATAGGAAGTTGAGCAGAAAGTACAGAGATTTTCCACGTACTCCCTCTCCAACCCTAGAGTTTTCTCCATTACTAACATGTTGCAATGGTGTGGTACCTTTTTTACAGTTGATAAACCAACATTGAAATATTATTGTTAAAGTCCATAGTTTACATTAGGGCTCATTGTTTGTGTTATATATTCTATAGGTTTTGAGAAATGTATAATGTCATGTGTCCACCAATACAGTATGATATGGAATAGCTTCACTGTCTTAAAAAATCCTCTGTGGTCCACCTGTTCATTTCATCCCACCTCTCACCCACTTCTCAACCCATGACAAACACTAATCTTTCTGCTGTTTCTATAGTTTTGCCTTTTTCAAAAGCCCCTGTAACTGAAATCATACAGTATATAGCCTTTTCATATTGGCTTCTTTCACTTTGCAAATTGACATAAGGCTTCTCTATGTCTTTTTGTGGCTTGTTAGCCCATTTCATTTTTATTGCTGAATAATATTCCGTTGTATGGATCTACCACACATTGTTTATCCATTCATGCACTAAAGGACATCTTGGTTTTTTTCAAGTGTTGGCAATGATGAATGCAGCTACTCTAAACATGCAAGTGAAGGTTTTGGTGTAGACGTAAGTTTTCATTTCATTTGGGAAAGTACTAAGGAGTGCCACTGCTGGATCTTACAGTTAAGATTATGTTTAGTTTTGTAAGAAACTGTCAAACTGTCTTCCAAGGAGTTGTTCCATTTTGCATTCCTACCAGCATTGAATTTCTCTTGCTCCATATCTTTGGCAGCACTTGGTATTGTCAGTGGTTTGAATTTTGGCCATTCTACAAGGTGGGCAGTGGTATCTAATCATTGTTTTAATTTACAATTTCCTAAGATGCTTTTGAGCATCTTTTTGTATGCTGATTGTCAACTGTATTATCTTCTTTCATCGCTTCAGATTTTTTTGTTCACTTGTTTAATTGGGTTGTTTTCTTGTTGTTGAATTTTAAGAGTTCTTTTTATTTTTTTGGATAACGGTCTTTTATCAGATACATGTTTTGCACGTATTTTTTCCCAGACTGTGGGTTGTCTTTTCATTCTCTTAACAGTGTCTTCCACAGAGAAGTTTTAATTATGTCCAATTTATCAATATTTTATTTCATGAATTGTGCTTTTGATGTTGTATCTAAAAGTCATGCCAAACACAATGTTAACTATGTTGTCTCCCAAATATAACCTTACAGAAATTTTATAGTCTTGTATTTTACATTTATGTATATGATTATTTTTGAGTTCATTTTTGTGAAAAGTATAAGATCCATGTCTAGATTTATTTATTTACTTTTTGCATGTGGATGTACAGTTGTTCCAGCACTGTCTTTTGAAAAGACTATATTTTCTCCATTTTATTACCTTTGCTCCTTTGCCAAAGATCAGCTGGCTACATTTATGTGGGTCTATTTAAGCGCTCTCTATTCTGGTTTATTGACCAATATGTCTATTCTTTTATAATACCACACTGTTTTGAAGTGAGGTAATGCCAGTCCTCTGATTGGCACTTCTTTTCTGAACATTGTTTTGGCTATTCTGGGATTTTTCTCTGTCCATGTAAACTTTGAGATCAGTTTGTTCATATCCACAAGTAACTTGTTGGGATTTTGATTGGGTTTGTATTGCATCTATATATTAAATTGGGAAGAACGAATATTTTGATGATATTGCGTCTTCCTATCCATGAACATGGAATATTTCTCAATTTTTTAGAACCACTTTTTTTCATCAGAGTTTTGTAGTTTTCCTTATATAGATCTTTGTTTTGAAATGTAGGGGATTTTTGTTGTTGTTGTTTTTTTTTTTTTTTTTTTTTTGAGACGGAGTCTCGCTCTGTCGCCCAGGCTGGAGTGCAGTGGCGCAATCTCGGCTCACTGCAAGCTCCGCCCCCCGGGTTCAGGCCATTCTCCTGCCTCAGCCTCCAGAGTAGCTGGGACTACAAGCGCCCGCCACTGCGCCTGGCTAATTTTTTGTATTTTTAGTAGAGACGGGGTTTCACCATGGTCTCGATCTCCTGACCTCGCGATCCACCCGCCTCGGCCTCCCAAAGTGCTGGGATTACAGGCGTGAGCCACCGCGCCCGGCTGTTGTTGTTGTTTTTTAAATATGACCCAACAATTCTATTTCTGGGCATATGTCCAAGGGAGGTAAAACTGGTACGTCAAAGACATATCTGCACTTCCTTGTTACTGAAGCATTATTCACAGTAGACAAGATAAGGAATCAAATGAAGTGTCCACTGAAGGATGAATGGATAAAGAAAATGTGACACACACCACAAACACACAAACACACACACACACAATGGAATACCATTCACCCTTAAAAGATAAGGAAATTCTATTATTTGTGACAACATGGATGAAACTAGGGGACATTATGCTGAGTGAAATAAGCCAGGGACAGAAGGAGAAATAATGCATGATCTCCCTTTTGTGTAGAATTTAAAATAGTTGAGAAGTAGAAGCAGAGAGTAGAATGGTGGTCACCAGAGCCTGATGGTAGGGGTGAGGGGAGTAAATGTGGAGAGGTTGGCCAAAAAGTACAAAGTTTCAGTTAAACAGGATAAACAAGTTTTGATGATCTATTTATAGCATGATGACTATAGTTAACAATAATGTATTAAATATTTGAAAATTGCTAAGATGGTAGTTCTTAAATGTTCAATGTTCTCACCACAAGAAGGCTGTGAGGTGATGGCTATGTTAATTCACTTGATTTAGTCATTTCCCAGTGTGTGTGTGTGTTTAATATTGTACACTGAAAATATGCAGTATATAATTTTTATCAATCATACCTTAATAAGGCCGAGGGAAAAGAAATAGAAATGGAGGTTTTGTCTCACGCGTCCGTGTGAAGAGAGCACCAAACAGGTTTTGTGTGAGCAACAAGGCTGTTTATTTCACCTGGGTGCAGGCGGACTGAGTCTGAAAAGAGAGTCAGCAAAGTGTGGTGGGATTATCATTAGTTCTTACAGGTTTTGGGATAGGCGGTGGAGTTAGGAGCAGTGTTTTGCGGGCAAGGGGTGGATCTCACAAAGTACATTCTCCAGGGTGGGGAGAATTACAAAGAACGTTCTTAAGGGTGGGGGAAATTACAAAGTACATTGATCAGTCAGGGTGGGGCAGAAACAAATCACAATGGTGGAATGTCATCAGTTAAGGCTATTTTCACTTCTTTTGTGGATCTTCAGTTGCTTCAGGCCATCTGGATGTATACGTGCAAGTCACAGGGGATATGATGGCTTAGCTTGGGCTCAGAGGCCTGACAGGTTTTACTGTTATTCGAATATGGTGAGCATAGCACATAAGGAGATAACTGCCATTGAAAAGATAGTTTGTCACTCGTCATTCCCAAGAGGAGAGGGCACACCACATCACAAAGGCACCACACAGGGATGTGCTAAGTTTGGTCAGGAAGCAGAAAGAGGGAGGAAAATATAACAAGAGGCTTTATTGTGGTTTCTGTGGGGAAAAATGGCTAAGGCAGGCTAAACATGTTTAGGATTGGCTCATTTGAATAATTCAGCAGGCTCTCAGGTGTAGGGTACCCAGACCTGGTATAATTAGGGCATAGTAATATTTGACCTGAGTGTGAGAGTTCCATAGAGAAAATTTGGGGATCGGGGGCAGGGGATATGGACTTTGGATTGCTTAGTTTGCATATGAAATGCACGCTCTTGGGCGAGTTGTTTACTATCTCTAAAAATTAGCTAACACTGGGAGGGGCAGATCTTCCCTGGTCAGGGAAGCGTTAAATAATAGAGCATCAAAAATACAAAAAATAGTATGATATAATTAACATAATCTTGTACATACTTCGTTAGATTTATATTTAAGTATTCCAACTTTTGGTATTAATGTAAATGGTGTTATCTTAAGTTTCAAATTCCAGTTGTTCATTTTGGGTATATAGCAAAGCAATTGACTTTTGTATATTAACCTTGTATCCTGCAGCCTTGCTATAATCACTTGTTAGGTCCAGTAGATTTTTGGTGATTCTTGGAAATCTTTTACATAGGCAATCATGCCATTTGTGAATGAAGTTTTATTTCTTCCCACTCAATTTGTATACCTTTTATTTGGTTTTCTTATTTGTTGCATTAGCTTGGATTTCCAGTACAATGTTGAATAGTTGTAATGAAGGAGGACATTTTTGCCTTGTTCCTGATCATAGCGGGAAAGCATCTAGTTTCTCATCATTAAAATGTTAGCTGTAGGTTTTCTGTAGATGTTCTTTATCAAATTGGAGAGTTTTCTTCTATTCCTAGTTTGCCGATAATTTTTAATCCTAAATGAATGGGTGTTACATTTTGTCAAATGCTTTTTATGCATCTATTGATATGGTCATATGATTTTTCTTGTCTAGCCTGTTGATATGGTGGATTAGATTAATCGATTTTTAAATGTTTAACCATCCTTGCTTACCTGGAATAAATCTCACTTGCTGTGGTGTATACTGCTTTTTATACATTATTATATTCAATGTGCTAATATTTTGTTGAGGGTTTGGTGTATATGTTCTTGAGAAATGTTGGTCTATTGTTTTCTTTTCTTGTAATGTCTTTGTTTCGGTAATAGGGTAATGCTGGTCATAGAATGAGTTAGAAAGTGGTCCCTCTGTTTCTACTTTCTGAAAAAGATGGTAGGGAATTGGTTTAATTTCTTCCTTAAATGTTTGGTAGAATTTACCAGTGAACACATCTGGGCCTGATGCTTTCTGTTTTGGAAAGCTACTAATTATTGCTTCAATTTTTTAAAAATAGATACATTTTATAATGTTAAATTAAAATGTTAACTGTAGGTTTTTGTAGATGTTCTTTATCAAACTAGAGAGTTTCCTTCTATTCCTAGTTTGCTGAGAATGTTTCATCATAATGAATGGGTGTTAAGTTTTGTCAAATGCTTTTTATGCATCTGTTGATATGATTTTTCTTGTCTAGCCTGTTGATATGGTGGATTGGATTAATCGAGTTTTAAATGTTTAACCATCCTTGCTTACCTGGAATAAATCTCACTTTTAAAATAGATATATTTTGAAAATTGAACCTGTTTAGATTCTCAATTTTTCCTATGTGAGTTTGGTAGCTTGTATCTTTTAAGAAGTAGGTCCATTTCATGTAAGTGATAAAGTCTGTGGGTAAAGAGTTGTTAGTAAGGATAAAGGATAATATTATTATCCTTTTAATGTCTGTGGGATCAGTAGTGATGGCCTCTTCGTTTTTAATGTTAATGACTTATGTCTTCTACTTTCTTGGTTACCCTGGTTAGAGGTGTATCAATTTTATTGGTCTTTTCAACGAACCAGCTTTTGTTTTTATTGATTTTCTCCATTGTTTTTCTGTTTTTAATTTTATTGATTTTTATTATTTCTTTTTTTCCCACTTACTTTGCATTTACTTTTTTAAAAATTTTGTAGTTTCGTAAGGTGAAAGTTTAGATTACTAATTTTAGAGTTTTCTTCTTTTTAAATACATGCATTTGATGTTATAAATTTCCCTTTAAGCACTGCTTTCATTACATTCCACACGTTTTGATAGGTTGTAATTTTAGTTTCATTTGTTCAAAGTGTTTTTAAGTTCCTGTTGAGACTTCTCTGACCATATGTTATTTAGAAGTATGTTGTTTAATCTCCAAACATTTTGGGCTTTTCTAGGTATCTTTCTGTTATTAATTCTAGTTTAGCTTCATTGTGGTCTGAAAACATACTTTGCATGATGTCTATTCTTTTAACTTTGTAAGTTGTGTTTTATGGCCCAGAATGTAGTCTGTCTTAGTAAATGTCCCATGTGAGCTTGAGAAGAATGTATATTCTGCTCTTGTTGCATAACGTATTCAATAAAAGTCAATTAGATCAAATTGATTGATGGTGTTGTTCAATTCAACTCTACCCTCAATGATTTTCTGCCTGCAGGATGGGTCAGTTACAGATACAAAAGTAGTGAAGTCTCCAACTTACGGTGGTAAATTTGCCTATTTCTCCTCGCAGTTTGATCAGTTTTTGCCTCATGTATTTTGATGCTCTGTTGTTAGGCACACACATTAAAGATTGCTGTCTCATTGTGGAGAGCTGGCCCTTTATCATAATGTAATACACCTTTTTATCCCTGATGAGTTTTTAATTTTTGCTCTGCATTTGCTCTGTCTGAAATTGAGTCACCAACTCCCCTTTCTTTTGATTAGTGTTATGGCATGTTTGTCTTCATCTCTGTACTTTTATTCTATCTGTCTTTGTATTTAAGTGGGCTTCTTATAGACAGCATACATTTGGATATTGTGGGGATGGGTTATCCACTCTTATAGTCTCCATCTTTTAACTGATATATGTAGAACATTCACATCTAAGATGATTATTGATATTGTTGGATTAATGTCTACTACATTTGTAACTTTTCTATTCATCTTTCTTTTTTGCTTTCTTTCTTTTTCTTTCGTCTTGCAATCATTTTCTGATTTCTTTGATTTTAAATGATCATTTTATATAATTCTGTTTTCTCTCCTCTCATATCAATTATAATTCTTTAAAAAAAAATTTGGTGGTTTCCCTAGAGTTTAAATAAATTCCAGCTGGGTGCAGTGGTTCATGCCTGTAATCCCAGCACTTGGGAGGCTGAGGTGGGCAGATCATGAGGTCAAGAGATGAAGACCATCCTGGCCAATGTTGTGAAACCCTGTCTCTACTAAAAATACAAAAATTAGTGGGGCGTGGTGGCGCGTGCCTGTATGCCAGCTACTGGAGAGGCTGAGGCAGGAGAATCACTTGAACCTGGGAGGTGGAGGTTGCAGTGAGTTGAGATCGTGCCATTGCACTGCAGCCTGGCTACAGAGCGAGGCTCCGTCTCAAATAATAATAATAATAATAAAATAAATTCCATGAAATAATGATAGCATCATCTGTTTTAGGAAATAAGAGTGCTTTGTAAAATATAAATTTAATTTACTGATATTGGGATTTAAAGACATTTAATAAGGATTATATACAAAATGATATTTCAGTAGATCAGTCAGTGGAAAAGTAGAGAGCAAAACACTGTTCTTTGCCGAAATTTTCTTCTTTAAATGATTTCTGTAAATTTGTAGGGTATAAGAGAAAATTTGTTACAGGTATATAACGTGTAGTGATCAAATCAGGGTATTCAGGGTTTTCATCACCTGAGTACAATATACTTTTTAAAGTATAGTCATCTTACTCTGCTATTCGAACCTTGAATTGAGTGTTTTTTAATTGTTGATTAAAATTCTTCATGGCTTTGCATCTATCTTGAGATTTATTCTACATATCTTCAAAGTAAGAGCAATATTTTGTTTCTTCCATTGTCATGCTATTATAATTGCTTTTCCCATATTAGTGCAAAACTTTTTATAAACACAATTTGAATGGAGGTATAGTATCCATTTAAGATGCCAACATTTATTCACTGATTTCCCTATGATTGACCAATTATTTCTAATATTCCACTGTTATAGTAAATACTGTGATAAGCCCCAATATGGGAATCTTTCCCGATATTTAGGATTACTTATCTAGAATATTTCCTGAATAGAAGTTACCTGGCTGCAGTATACAAACAGTTTTAAGGGTCCTAAGATATACTGCCAAACTGTCCTCCTGAAAAGGTACACCAATTTACAGTTCTGCTAGCAAGATGTGAGCCTGCTGATTTCATTTGACTCCTTATCACTGAGTTTATATAAACAACATTTACTAATTTCATGAGCAGTTTTCTGTATTTTCTGATTTAAAGTTTTAAAATTCCATAGCATCCTATTTGTTCCCAACTGTAAAGGAGTACGAACTTGCTTATCAGCACATAGGGAGAAGGGATATGTTCTATTCTACCTTTGTTTAGTAATTATTAAAATAAAAATTTCAAACACACCTTGTGTTCCTTTCCCTGCGATGTATATACTTATTTGTATACACGTTTTCAAATCAAAATCATTAGCTGATTATCTCAAGAATAAACAAACATTCAATCAGAGACACCATTAGTATTCATACTGGAAACAACTAACATCTTCATTGTGAATGATCAAAATTGCCCAGCCTGCAGAGAAGAGATGAAGCAGAGACAATTGCTATAGAAACTAAGGGCACAATGCCTTTCAGATTGCAGGAAGAGCGTGCATTTCTGCTTCCTGCACACCTGTTTGCATTTGTGCTTTCAAATGGAAGGTTTACAGTGAGTCCCAGCAACAGCTTGAACTATATGTGAAAAACAATCATTGCTTTAGCCATTGGCTTCATTATAAGAAGTGTAGTTGAGAAATATCATTTTACAATCTGCAATAAGAAGGAATAAAGAGTGACTTTTCTTTTTTATGTATGTTAGAGCACCTTCCCTGCACCTGCGTTGGCACTGACATCTACCCAAGCACATATCGAATATGTAATTTGGGGAAGCAGGCTCTAGCAAGAAGCAGCATATTGCTAATGATTTACCTAAAATATCTTTTTTTTTGGTTAATTTTCTCCTTTAATCCCAATCCCAACTCTCTGGGGAAAGGAGGAGGCTTGCAGGAGACAGGTTTGAGCTCAGGACAATCTCCTGGTGTGAGATTATGAGTTTAACTCCTGAAATCCAGAGCTCTTGCTCTTCTGATGCCAGAATGTCTGCCCCTTGTCTCTCAGATAAGATCCACAGACATAACTCTACTTTTCATTTTCTTTCCCTGATAGCTGGAGGTGCTGATGTGACTTGGAAGGGTCCTGCTAAATTTCATGGGCTTTACGGCCTCCATCCAAGTGACCCCTTTAGCCCACCTAAAGGGAAAGTCCAAGTGCGTGGAGAGATGATGAGGGCATAGGGCTTTTCATTTCTTGGGGACCCCATACATTTCACTGATAAGGGTGGTGTGGTTTGGCAATTTACTTTTGTGAGAGTAACATTATTCATCATCAATTGGAAAGTCCTTCTGCATCTCCATTGCCAAGGTTCCATGTTGGTTTCCTTTAACTCTGCTCCAGGCTGTGTAGCATCTACAGGCATGGCCAGGCATTCACCTTGCCCTGACACAATGTAGCTATTGGGCACAGATGGAGGGCAGGACAGTTGAAGACGGCTTCCACTGCAAAGAAAGTGGTATCTTGGGCACCTCCATCTTGTCATGTGACAGATGGATATGGCTTCTTTGGGAAGAAAAACAACAGGAGTTTCTATTAGGAGAATTCAAGATTGTATCAAAATAGATGCTGGTTCTGACTCCATATTAAGTTACTTTTTGTTCTGAAACACTCGAAGTTTTCTCAAGGTCTTGTTCTTTTTGCCTGCACAATAGAGATAAGACCTTTTATACACTGCAACGTTTGGCTGCATCAAATTCGATAATAAGTGAGAAAATCCTTTGTAAAATTAAAGCTATCTGCAAGCTGAGTGTGTAGATATCTGTTTTCTTAAAATGTATATTTATCTTTCTTCTGCCCTATGATTCCTCATCTCAGCCTGCCACCCTCTGCCCCCACCATGTGCATAATGGAATTCTGTCAGAATTGTTAGACTAAGTTGATTTCTATCCAGAGAGCAGCTCAAAGTCAGCTCCCTATGGTAAACACTGCGGGTATGAAATGCTGTCAGTCCTATGGAGTGAATGTCTGATTCATGACAGCTCATCCTTCTTAACTGCTTTCATCTCTGACTTTCTGGTTAAGATTACCTCTCCACTGGCCACAGCCTATATGAAGGAAATTGCTCTTGTGTAGTTGTTCAGAATTAGGCAGCAGAAAAGAAAATATCACTACCCTGCTAGGTAAGCCATAAAATGGGATTTAGCCCTTCAACGTATTGTAAAATTAGAAGACCAATAAAACAGAGAGCACGGAATGCATTTCACAGAAGTAAAAGATAATGGAACATATGGTAAATTGAACAAATAGTGGATGGCAACAGTGTGATAGCTGAAGAGGAAACTGCAAGAACATAGGCATTTCAGCGTTCTCTTAATTCAAGACCTTTGGTGTTCACTGGAAACAATTTCATTAGGTCTATGTGGTTCAAAGACAAGTTTTCAAGATAGATTTTATAATGAGCAAGGCAAGAGTGACCCTTGAAAGGACACAAGGTAATTCATTCAGGCTATCCACTTAACAGTGCTTGAACTTGGTTTTTAAAAAATGTTTTATTTTGAACTAATTTTAGTCCTTCAGAAAAGTCTAAATAATATTGAATGTTTGCAGATACCCCTCACCCAGCTTCTTCTAATGTCAACATTTTAAATAAGTATAGCACAATAATTAAAACAGGAAATTAACATTAGTACAATACTGTTAACAAAGTAAAGTCCTCTAATTTCATCACTTTTTTTCACTAATGTTCTGGCATCCAAACCAGAACCTCACATTGCATTTGGTTTTTATTTCTCCTTATTCTCCTGAAATCTGTAATTCCTCAATTTTTCCTGTCTTTCATGATCTTGACATTTTTAAAGAATTTTGGTTAGTTATTTTGCTGAATATCCCCACATTTGGATTTGTCTGATGTTTCTCCAGATTGGCCTGAGGCTTTTCACTTTTTTCACTTTGCCGAGAATACCAAAAAAGAAAGTTGTGTTCTCAGCGCATCGTATCACATGTTCCAGAGATCAATGTGTCTAATTACTGGTGATGTTGACCTTTGTCACTTGGTGAAGGTGATTTCTGCCGGGCCTTCTTTATTGTAAGACTTCTGTCATTCTTTTGCGGTTAGTAAATATCCTGGGATATTTACTATTTCCTGTTTCTCCTGAAACTTTGCCCATTAATTTTAACATTCACCAGCAGATCTTTCCTGCAATAACAATTACTGTAGTGTTTGCCTAATGCTGATTTTCTATTCCCCTCTTTCCTCCTATGTTCACTAAATAGAATTCTACCAAAAGGAAGAGGTTTCTCTTCTCCTCCATTTATTTATTTATTACATCAGTTTTTAAAATTTATATCAGTAGGGACTCATGGATATTTATGTTATGTTATGTGCCATAATCTAATTCTATTACAATGTATTTTGTTCTTCAAATTATTTCAGCTTTTGCATTAGGATCTTCTTCAGATAGGCTCTTGTGGTCTTTCTATAAGTGCATATATATACTATATATAGGATATCATACACACACACACACACACACACACATATATATATAATTTTCTTACGTTCTGGAACCACAAGATGCTTCAGGCTCACCTTGTATGTATTTTCCCTGCTGCAGACCTGGAACCAACCACTTCTCAAAGAGCTCTGGTTCCTATTTTTTTTTTTTTTAATTATACTTTAAGTTTTAGGGTACATGTGCACAACGTGCAAGTTTGTTACATATGTATACATGTGCCATGTTGGTGTGCTGCACCCATTAACTTGTCATTTAGCATTAGGTATACCTCCTAAAGCTATCCCTCCCCCCTCCCCCCACCCCACAACAGGCCCCTGTTCAATTCCCACCTATGAGTGAGAACATGCGGTGTTTGGTTTTTTTGTCCTTGCGATACTTTGCTGAGAATGATGGTTTCCAGCTTCATCCATGTCCCTACAAAGGACAGGAACTCATCATTTTTTATGGCTGCATAGTATTCCATGGTGTATATGTGCCACATTTTCTTAATCCAGTCTATCATTGTTGGACATTTGGGTTGATTCCAAGTCTTTGCTATTGTGAATAGTGCTGCAATAAACATACATGTGCATGTGTCTTTATAGCAGCATGATTTATAGTCCTTTGGGTATATACCCAGTAATGGGATGGCTGGGTCAAATGGTATTTCTAGTTCTAGATCCCTGAGGAATCGCCACACTGACTTCCACAATGGTTGAACTAGTTTACAGTCCCACCAACAGTGTAAAAGTGTTCCTATTTCTCCACATCCTCTCCAGCACCTGTTTTTTCCTGACTTTTTAATGATGGCCATTCTAACTGGTGTGAGATGGTATCTCATTGTGGTTTTGATTTGCATTTCTCTGATGGCCAGTGATGATGAGCATTTTTTCATGTGTCTTTTGGCTGCATAAATGTCTTCTTTTGAGAAGTGTCTGTTCATATCCTTCTCCCACTTTTTGATGGGGTTTTATTTTTTCTTGTAAATTTGGTGGAGTTCATTGTAGATTCTGGATATTAGCCCTTTGTCAGATGAGTAGATTGCAAAAATTTTCTCCCATTCTGTAGGTTGCCTGTTCACTCTGATGGTAGTTTCTTTTGCTGTGCAGAAGCTCTTTAGTTTAATTAGATCCCATTTGTCAATTTTGGCTTTTGTTGCCATTGCTTTTGGTGTTTTAGACATGAAGTCCTTGCCCATGCCTATATCCTGAATGGTATTGCCTAGGTTTTCTTCTAGGGTTTTTATGGTTTTAGGTCTAACATGCAAGTCTTTAATCCATCTTGAATTAATTTTTGTATAAGGTGTAAGGAAGGGATCCAGTTTCAGCTTTCTACATATGGCTAGCCAGTTTTGCCAGCACCATTTATTAAATAGGGAATCCTTTCCCCATTTCTTGTTTTTGTCAGGTTTGTCAAAGATCAGATAGTTGTAGATATGCGGCATTATTTCTGAGGGCTCTGTTCTGTTCCATTGGTCTATATCTCTGTTTTGGTACCAGTAGCATGCTGTTTTGGTTACTGTAGCCTTGTAGTGTAGTTTGAAGTCAGGTAATGTGATGCCTCCAGTTTTGTTCTTTTGGCTTAGGATTGACTTGGCAATGCAGGCTCTTTTTTGGTTCCATCCGAACTTTAAAGTAGTTTTTTCCAATTCTGTGAAGAAAGTCATTGGTAGCTTGATGGGGATGGCATTGAATCTATAAATTACCTTGGGCAGTGTGGCCATTTTCAAGATATTGATTCTTCCTACCCATGAGCATGGAATGTTCTTCCATTTGTTTGTATCCTCTTTTATTTCACTGAGCAGTGGTTTGTAGTTCTCCTTGAAGAGGTCCTTCACGTCCTTTGTAAGTTGGATTCCTAGGTATTTTATTCTCTTTGAAGCAATTGTGAATGGGAGTTCACTCATGATTTTGCTGTCTGTTTGTCTGTTATTGGTGTATAAGAATGCTTGTGATTTTTGCACATTGATTTTGTATCCTGACACTTTGCTGAAGTTGCCTATCAGCTTAAGGAGATTTTGGGCTGGCTGAGACGATGGGGTTTTCTAGATATACAATCATGTCATCTGCAAACAGGGACAATTTGAATTCCTCTTTTCCTAATTGAATACCCATTATTTCCTTGTCCTGCCCAATTGCCCTGGCTAGAACTTCCAACACTATGTTGAATAGGAGTGGTGAGAGAGGGCATCCCTGTCTTGTGCCAGTTTTCAAAGGGAATGCTTCCAGTTTTTGCCCATTCAGTACGATATTGGCTGTGTGTTTGTCATAGATAGCTCTGATTATTTTGAGATATGTCCCATCAATACCTAATTTATTGAGAGTTGTTAGCATGAAGGGTTGTTGAATTTTGTCAAAGGCCTTTTCTGCATCTATTGAGATAATCATATGGTTTTTGTCATTGGTTCTGTTTATATGCTGGATTACGTTTATTGAATTTGGTGTGTTGAACCAGCCTTGCATCCCAGGGATGAAGTCCACTTGATCATGGTGGATAAGCTTTTTGATGTGCTGCTGGATTTGGTTTGCCAGTATTTTATTGAGGATTTTTGCATTGATGTTCATCAGGGATATTGGTCTAAAATTCTCTTTTTCTGTTGTGTCTCTGCCAGGCTTTGGTATCAGGATGATGCTGGCCTTATAAAATGAGTTAGGGAGGATTCCCTCTTTTTCTATTGATTGGAATAATTTCAGAAGGCATGGTACCAGTTCCTCCTTGTACCTCTGGTAGAATTTGGCTGTGGATCCATCTGGTCCTGGACTTTTTTTGGTTTGTAAGCTATTAATTATTGCCTCAATTTCCAAGCCTTTTATTGGTCTATTCAGAGATTCAACTTCTTCCTGGTTGAGTCTTGGGAGCGTGTATGTGTCAAGGAATTTATCCATTTCTTCTAGATTTTCTAGTTTATTTGCATAGAGGTGTTTATAGTATTCTCTGATGGTAGTTTGTATTTCTGTGGGATTGGTGGTGATATCCCTTTTATCTTTTTTTACTGTGTCTATTTGATTCTTCTCTCTTTTCTTCCTTATTAATCTTGCTAGCAGTCTATCAATTTTGTTGATCTTTTCAAAAAACCAGCTCCTGGATTCACTGATTTTTTGAAGGGTTTTTTGTGTCTCTATTTCCTTCAGTTCTGCTCTGATCTTAGTTATTTCTTGCCTTCTGCTAGCTTTTGAATGTGTTTGCTCTTGTTTCTCTAGTTCTTTTAATTGTGATGTTAGGGTGTCAATTTTAGATCTTTCTTGCTTTCTCTTGTGGGCATTTAGTGCTATAAATTTCCCTCTACACACTGCTTTGAATGTGTCCCAGAGATTCTTGTATGCTGTGTCTTTGCTTTTATTGGTTTCAAAGAACATCTTTATTTCTGCCTTCATTTCGTTATGTACCCAGTAGTCATTCAGGAACAGGTTGTTCACTTTCCATGTAGTTGAGGGGTTTTGAGTGAGTTTCTTAATCCTGAGTTCTAGTTTGATTGCACTGTGGCCTCAGAGACAGTTTGTTATAATTTCTGTTGTTTTACATTTGCTGAGGAGAGCTTTACTTCCAACTATGTGGTCAATTTTGGAATAGGTGTGGTGTGGTGCTGAGAAGAAAGTATATTCTGTTTATTTGGGGTGGAGAGCTCTGTAGATGTCTATTAGGTCTACTTGGTGCAGAGCTGAGTTCAATTCCTGGATATCGTTGTTAAATTTCTGTCTCATTGATCTGTCTAATGTTGACAGTCGGGTGTTTAAGTCTCCCATTATTATTGTGTGGGAGTCTAAGTCTCTTTGTAGGTCTGTAAGGACTTGCTTTATGAATCTGGGTGCTCCTATATTGGGTGCATACATATTTAAGATAGTTAGCTCTTCTAGTTGAATTGATCCCTTTACCATTACGTAATGGCCTTCTTTGTCTCTTTTGATCTTTGTTGGTTTAAAGTCTGTTTTATCAGAGACTAGGATTGCAACCCCTGCCTTTTTTGTTTTCCATTTGCTTGGTAGATCTTCCTCTATCCCTTTATTTTGAGCCTATGTGTGCTCTGCATGTGAGATGGGTTTCCTGAATACAGCACACTGATGGGTCTTGACTCCTTATCCAGTTTGCCAGTCTGTGTCTTTTAATTGGAGCATTTAGCCCATTTACATTTAAGGTTAATATTGTTATGTGTGAATTTGATCCTGTCATTATGATGTTAGCTGGTTATTTTGCTCGCTAGTTGATGCAGTTTCTTCCTAGCCTTTATGGTCTTAATAATTTGGCATGTTTTTGCAGTGGCTGGTACCGGTTGTTCCTTTCCATGTTTAGTGCTTCCTTCAGGAAGGACAGGCCTGGTGGTGACAAAATCTCTCAGCATTTGCTTGTCTGTAAAGGGTTTTATTTCCCCTTCACGTATGAAGCTTAGTTTGGCTGGATATGAAATTCTAGGTTGAAAATTCTTTTCTTTAAGAATATTGAATATTGGCCCCCACTCTCTTCTGGCTTGTAGAGTTTCTGCCAAGAGGTCCGCTGTTAGTCTGATGGGCTTCCCTTTGTGGGTAACCTGGCCTTTCTCTCTGGCTGCCCTTAGCATTTTTTCCTTCATTTCAACTTTGGTGAATCTGACAATTGTGTGTCTTGGAGTTGCTCTTCTCAAGGAGTATCTTTGTGGCGTTCTCTGTATTTCCTGAATTTGAATATTGGCCTTCCTTGCTAGATTGGGGAAGTTCTCCTGGATAATATCCTGCAGAGTATTTTCCAACTTGGTTCCATTCTCCCCGTCACTTTCAGGTACTCCAATCAGACGTAGATTTTATCTTTTCACAAGGTCCCATATTTGTTGGAGGCTTTGTTCATTTCTTTTTATTCTTTTTTCTCTAAACTTCTGGCTTCATTTCATACATTTGATCTTCCATCACTGATATCCTTTCTTCCAGTTGATTGGATTGGCTACTGAGGCTTGTGCATTCATCACGTAGTTCTTGTGCCATGGTTTTCAGCTCCATCAGGTTCTTTAAGGACTTCTCTGCATTGATTATTCTAGTTAGCCATTCATCTAATTTTTTTTCAAGGTTTTTAACTTCTTTGCCATGGGTTCAAAATTCCTCCTTTAGCTTGGAGTAGTTTGATCTTCTGAAGCCGCCTTCTCTCAACTCCTCAAAGTCATTCTCCGTCCAGCTTTTTTCCATTGCTGGTGAGGAGCTGCGTTCCTTTGGAGGAGGAGAGGTGCTCTGATTTTTAGAGTTTCCAGTTTTTCTGCTCTGTTTTTTCCCTATCTTTGTGGTTTTATCTACCTTTGGTCTTTGATGATGGTGAAGTACAGATGGGGTTTTGGTGTGGATGTCCTTTCCGTTTGTTAGTTTTCCTTCTAACAGTCAGGACCCTCAGCTGCAGGTCTGTTGGAGTTTGCTGGAGGTCCACTCCAGACCCTGTTTGCCTGGGTATCAGCTGCGGTGGCTGCGGAACAGCAGATATTGGTGAACAGCAAATGTTGCTGCCTGATCGTTCCTCTGGAAGTTTTGTCTCAGAGGAGTACCCAGCCGTGTGAGGTGTCAGTCTGCCCCTACTGGGGGGTGCCACCCAGTTAGGCTACTTGGGGGTCAGGAACCCACTTGAGGCGGCAGCCTGACTGTTCTCAGATCTCCAGCTGCGTGCTGGGAGAACCACTACTTTCTTCAAAGCTGTCAGACAGGGACGTTTAAGTCTGCAGAATTTTCTGCTGCCTTTTGTTTGTCTATGCCTTGCCCCCAGAGGTGGAGTCTACAGAGGCAGGGAGGCCTCCTTGAGCTGCAGTGGGATCCACTCAGTTCGAGCTTCCCAGCCACTTTGTTTACCTACTCAAGCCTTGGCAATGGCGGGCACCCCTCCCCCAGTCTCTCTGCCGCCTTGCAGTTTGAGCTCAGACTGCTGTGCTAGCAATGAGCCAGGCTCCATGGGCATAGGACCCTCCGAGCCAGGTGCAGGATACAATCTCCTGGTGTGTCGTTTGCTAAGACTATTGGAAAAGTGCAGTATTAGGGTGGGAGTGACCTGATTTTCCAGGTGTGTTCTGTCACCCCTTTCTTTGACTAGGAAAGGGAATTCCCTGACTCCTTATGCTTCCCAGGTGAGGCGATGCCTCGCCCTGCTTCAGCTCACGCTTGGTGTGCTGCATCCACTGTCCTGCACCCACTATCTGACACTCCCCAGTGAGATGAACCCGGTACCTCAGTTGGAAATGCAGAAATCATCTGTCTTCTGCGTTGCTCATGCTGAGAGCTGTAGACTGGAGCTGTTCCTATTCGGCCATCTCGTCTCCACCAAGCTCTGGTTCCTTTTAGAAATAAGATCTGAGCATTTAGAAATAAGATCTGAGCACTGAGTGTTTATGACTGCTGGGAGTCATTGCTTCTAGCCCTGTCAGCAGTCAGAGTTGGAGCAATATGAGCATACAAACACATGCATATGCACATATCTGTACTTCTGTATCTCTCTGTCTCTATCTATCTACCTTTCTATCTATCATCTATCTCGGTGTATGTGAAAACCATGGGTTTATACTGAAAGTTCAGATTCCAGTCCAACACCAAGGGCTCCATTTAACTTTCTCCAATTCCTTTTTTGTAACTTTCCCTCTAACAGTGAGCACCCTGGTTCTCCTTATTTACAAAATATTCCTTGTTTTCCCAATTTTAGCATATCTAAGAATTAGTTTAGGATTTTCTAACTCACATTCCTGTGAGAAACATATTTGCTGATTAGCTTACAGTATTAATATGTGGTTCTTTTGGTCTTCATCCCCACAGTCTGTAGACTGTTTTATGCAGTCACTTAGGTGAGTTCTTTCCTTTTGTCTTGCCTTCAGCATGGTTATGATATTCATTGTAAATACAGTTTTTTGTTTTTTGAGACAGAGTCTCACTCTGTCACCAGGCTGGAGTGCAGTAGCACGATCTCGGCTCACTGCAACCTCTGCCTCCTGGGTTCAAGCAATTCTTCTGCCTAAGCCTCCGAATAGCTGGGACTACAGGCACATGCCACCATGCTTGGCTAATTTTTGTATTTTTAGTAGATACGGGGTTTCACCATACTGGGGAGGCTGGTCTCGAACTCCTGACCTCATGATCCACCCACCTCGGCTTCCCAAAGTTCTGGGATTGCAGGCATGGTAATACAGTTTTTAAGAGAAAACAGGTACTCAAGTTCACAGCAAAGATGAGCAAACACATGACTGCTTCTGTCTGACTGGATTTTGCTTACAAATCAGATCTGCCACCTCTGCCTTTCCATGCACAGTCAAGCTCTGTTCTCTAGCTTGGATTTTTTATTATAACAACTGCCTCCAGTGTTTTCCTTGTTTGAAGAAGTGGGCATACCTTGGTTCGTAGACTTCTCCAGGATTAGGTCCCGTGCTTCTAGAGGAGAATCCCAGCTGGAGTTGGCTTTGGCCTGTGCAGGCATGAGGGGGCCTTCCTGCCTCTGCTGTGCATGGACTGGTCACCACCAGCCACCTGTGGATGAGCTGGGGAAGGTTGTGCCACATGTCAGGCAAGGGGACAGCATGGAGGAGTCCTTTTGGGTTTGTTGGAGACCAAAAAGAGAAGGCACCCTGTTGATGTGTTTCATTAGTGCCAAGTGGGCACCCTGTGACTACTCTTACCTGCCTGTAGATCAGGTCTGCAGGAGAATCTCTGCAGATGCGTGCTCTGGGCAGAATTCCTCTTCTGTCTTCAGCCCCTTCTTGCCTCTTGCCTTCAGTTGGCCTACCACAGCTGAGCTCTTGAAACTGACCCATTTTTCCTGTAGAGCTGATGTTTATGGTTTCTTCGAATAAACATAGAAATTGATTCTCTCAGTCTTAAAACCTGAGAAAGTTACATTTGTCTTATCTTGTTCCTTTCTCAGGAAAGGAACTATCAGGCCACCCAGATAGTATAAAGGAGTTGAAACTTACCAGATCCCTGTGTTTGGACAGTGAGAAGCCAGACCCCTCACCCATCATGACTACCTAAGTGACCACCTGCTGCCTGTTATGTTTTCCAACACATGGTTACATTCCTTCCCTGCTATATAAACTCCTAATTTTAGTCGGTCAGGGAGGTGAGTTTGAGACTGAGCTCCCATCTGCTCAGCCGCAGCACCCGATTGAAGCCTTCTTCCCTGGCAATACTCATCTCAGTGATTGGCTTTCTGTGCAGCAAGCAACAGGACCTAGATCAAACCCCTGGTGTTTTGGTAACATTCTGAGGAGCCATGGGCATCCCCATGTGTGACTCCTGTCAGCCTCAAACAGGCAGGGAGGAGAGCAGAAAGGTATCAAGGTGGCAGCACTGCCAGCCTCACTGCCATGTGAGCTCAGCCCCTCTTCTGTTTGGCCCACTCTTGAGTTCTCACAGGACAGGACTTTGGGGTATATCCAGTTTGGAAGCATCTCGCCCCTCTTCTAGCCTTTTCCAATGGTGTGTCTATATTATTCTGCTAGAGCTGCCATAACCAAGAACAGTTGTCCTTCAGTATCCTGGAGGATTAACTGCAGGACCCCCCTGGCAAATATCAGATCTGTGGAAGGCTCAGGTCCCTGATAAAAAATGGTGTAGTATTTGCATATAACCTGCACATACCCTTGTTATTTTTAATTTTTTTTATTTTTGAGACAGAGTCTCTCTTTGTCGCCAAGGCTAGAGTTCAGTGGCGCGATCTTGGCTTACTGCAAGCTCTGCCCCCTGGGTTCATGCCATTCTCCTGCCTCAGCCTCCCGAGTAGCTGGGACTACAGGCACCTGCCACCACACCAGGCTAATTTTTTGTATTTTTAGTAGAGATGGGGTTTCCCCATGTTAGCTGGGATGGTCTCGATCTCCTGACCTCGTGATCTGCCCACCTTGGCCTCCCAAAGTGCTGGGATTACAGGCATGAGCCACCATGCCCGGCCTCCTTTTTTATACTGTAAGTCATCTCTAGATTACTTAAGATAGCTAATACAATGTAATGTAAATGTTACATAATGATTTTTACACTATTATTTAGGGAATAGTGACAAGAAAAAAGTCTGTACATATTCAGTGCATCTACAAGCATCCATTATTTTTCCAGCTGTTTTTTGACCTGTGGTTGGTTGAATCCACAGATGGAGAATCCACCCACTTGGAAGGCCTGCAAAACTGTAGTGCCCTCTGCTCCTGGGGTTAAGGGAGGTGGTAGGAAGTGAGAGAAAGGGTAGGCACAGAGATAAGGATGGAAGGAGAGGTGAGTCTTTTCTGGGTAACAACTTTCAATTTTCACTGTGTAGCTTGAAAACTCTTAGGGGTCATCCTACCTCTGGCAAATGTATAAATTCACAGACTCTCAAGGTGCTCATTACTGTAAAACCTTCCAAATCGCAACTTTGAAGCTAAAGGGCGTATGGAATTTTCCAGAGTGAAGGTCTTCTGGAGCAGAGCATGTTCCAAAACATCTCTAGGAGTGCTTTAAAGGGAGAAAAAAGACAAGTGTTCTTTTTCAGTCCTGACGAGCCATCTGGGGTCTGAAATGATTTACATCTGACTTTTTTTCAAGTTTATACATTATTGCACTGGCTTGACAGTCTCTTGTTCTTATCACCCCTGGATTCCGTTAACATAGGCTGACTGACGTGCTGCAAGGAAAGTGCTCCTTCTTCATGCTGTTTCTGCTGATGGATTTAGGTAGCTCACAAGTGAGTTCTTTAATGGAGCAGTTCAGGCAGCCTATCTCATGTGTTGTTATAATACAGCCCACATCTCAGCATGGGAAGCAGCGGAGTGGGGATTCAAATGTAAGGCTGGAAAGCCCAGGTTCCTTCTCTTTCAATTGGGGAATATTAATGAGATGTGTTTTTAGGGATCAGGTGAAGTCTGCTCCCATGTAAGCTGATTTATAATAACTATTTCTTATTTACTGGTTATAAATACTGGATTAGGTACCTGTATGATTAAGAGAAAGAATCATATTTCTTATTGGTTTTTGATCTGGCACCTTTAAAAATTGAAGAAAGGATCAAAATTAGAAAACAAAAGGAAGCTTCTCAGTTATCGATAGATGAATTATCAAAATGAAAGCTGAGACATCCTAAGATCCTGGAAAGTGCACAAAGGTTTGAGGTCAGGTTGTGACCTGGAAGGTTGAGGACCCTGGAGCTGGCACAGTGCTGTGACCCTCTGCCATCCCCTCCTGTAAAGGTGGTGGCTGCAATGTCTGCCTCACAGGGAGGTTGTAAAATAGCATGTTTATTTTAAAGCATTTTGAAGACTTGTAATTGGTGCCTAGTGGCATGCTTTGCACATGAGAACCCCTTCACTGCACCTCTTCATCCAAGCCCTCCCAGACCTGCAGTGCAGCTCCATGGCCTTAGCTGACCCATGGGCAGACAGGGCTCCACATGCGTTGGAAAAGGATGGGGCATACCATGGCTATGGGAGGCTGCCACAGAATTGCAGGTGATCAAGAAGAGACAATTGATAGACTGGCAGTGAAGAAAACCTTGGCATTTTATGAGTAGAAGCTAAGTGAATTAAAAATCCAAGCACAGCAAACTGGGGCCATTTAATGTATGGAAACAAACACTTCTGTATTTCTTAATCACCCTGGGAGTATCAATGTGAGCATGTGCAGCACAGTGGTGCGAGATCATAAAGCTTCATCGTGATGATGTGCAGGCATTAAGAGATGGTTAAATTAGGCTTAATATTACTTGTTAAGAGGGCACTGAAAAATGCTATTGGTATATCCATCAATACTGGCAAAATATTTAAGCGTAGATGTTTATACTCATTCTGTCCTGAGTTGAATTCATCTTCTCCCTCCCTACATCTACCAGATCTTGTTTCGTGCCAGGTGAACCTGCTTCTGGGCTTCCACACTAATAACAATAGTTGCTTGAAAAACTACCCCAAAACTTAGTGGCTTAAAATGAACAGCTCATACTAAGCTCATGATTTGGGCAGGACTGGAGACTTTGGCCTGTGCTCAGCTGGGCAGTTCTTCTGGTCTCACCTGGGCTAAGTCCTATGTCTGTGGTCAGCCTCCAGACTTTCCTGCAGGGGCTTCAGCTGGAACCACACACCCCTCCAAGAGACTAACCTGGATCTCCTCACAGGGCAATAGACAGGGCTCCAAGAAAATGAGGGAACGTATTAAAGGCCTTCCAGTGCCTGGGATCAGAACTAGCCACTTCTGCCACATTCTATCAGCCACAGCAAGTTATGAGGCCAGCCCTGATGCAAGGGGAGTTCCTCTTGTTTGGGGAGCTGCAAAGTCACATTTAAAAGGACTTATATGTGGGGAGCCATGTGGACATAGGCCACTTTCTAACCTACCACAGCTCTGTGCTTGGCTCTGTTAGGGAACTGTCCAACTCTATGGTAATTTTTGGTAGGCTTTTTCTCCATCTCCTTTTAGACTGGAAGTTGCTAAAGACAAGGACATATTGTTTGTTTCCTGTATCCTCCGAAAACATGCCAATGGAGTGAAGACTCCATGAAGAAATAAAATAAAAGGGTGAGATTTAAGACATTAGTATGTTAAGGAAAGGATTGCTGGAGTGTGCAGGAAGGCTCCACTGATGGAGGGAAACTGACCTAGTCACAAAGGGTAGGGAGCAGTGAGACAGACAGCTGTAAATGGGGAAAGCACCCAGATAAGGAGGATGGGGTGACTTGGCTATAAAGGCAACACTGAAACTGGCCTACTTTCCCCATAGAACAGATGCTTATGGTATTTTTGAATAAACATAGAAATTGACCATCCCAGTCTTAAAGCTTGAAACTTACATTTGTCATATCCAAGTTCCTTTCTTAGGAAACGAACCATCAGGTCTCTCAGATTGTATCAAGGAGCTGAAACTCACCGGACCACAGCAAGTGGACAATGACATGCCAGACCCTTCACCTATCATGATGAAAGGTAGAGGCTTTGTTCTTTTCTTCTCACTGGAGAAATTTAGTTTCAACTGAAAGGCGTAAATCTAGTTCCTGTGGCTTCTCTTCCTACAGACCACCTGCTTTCTTTAGGCCAACTCCTCTTCCTTATATCTTCCGAATTTCTGTTTTCCTGGACATAGTTACATTCCTTCCCTGCTATATAAACCCCCAATTTTAGTTGGTTAGGGAGATGGATTTGAGACTTCTTTCCTATTTCCTGACATCATCCAAATAAAGCCTTTCTTCCCTGGCAATACTTATTGTCTCAGTGATTGGTTTTCTATGTGGCAGGCAATGAGACCTAAACTGGACCCCTGGCATTTCAGTAACAACAATATTTAGGGGACTGAGGCTGAACTAAGTGCAGAGAATTAGGAGGAGATGAGATTGATAAGGTTGGTTAGGACCAAATGGTGGAGAGTTCAGAAGTTGCAACAGATTTGGACTTTATAGTCAAACAAAAGATGCATTTGGTTTTATACAAGCCTATATGTGGAGGAACCTTTGTTGTTATAGGTATGTTCATATACTTATGTTAATTGAAACAACTTTAAGCTTAGATCTCTCTCTTGCTCTCTCTCTATCTCTGCCTCTATCTGTCTATAATCTATCTATCTATATCTATCTATCTATCATCTATCTATTTATCTATCTATTATCTATCTACCTACCTATTTATCTATGGTAGTGGTTAAGTCTGTAAATTTAAAAAGTTGTGAAGTTTGGGATCAGTTTGTCAGAATTTAAATGATATCCTTCAACTCTTGCCATCTGTGTGACCTTAGGCCAGTCACTTCAACTCTCAAGTCCTAGTTCCTTAATCTGTAAAGTGGAGTGTTGATGACAATACCTGGCTTATGGGTTATTGTGAGATAGAATGCCCTATGTACCATGTGGCAAGGTGCTTGGCCCTGGGAAGCACAAATGCGTGCTGGTGTCTTCATCATTAGTAATGATATTAATGCCGTATGGAGAGATTGCTACCTGCCCTGTGTCCAAGCCTGAACAGCTGACATTTCTGAGAAGAGGAGGAGCACATAGAAGTGGTGCTTTTGGAAGGTTGATCCCATAGATCCCATTGAAGACACGAAACTTGCCTTCGGGGCCTCAAAGGCTGGTTGTGGATATAAATCATACACACAGGAAAACACAGCAACACAAGATGGTAAGTTCCAGGTGAATGACACGGAGAGGGAAGCCCCTATAAAGATTGTGGGTGATGAGATAAGAATAAGAGTGAGATAGGAGGCATGGAAGGAGTGAGTTCTGGGATTGGTTTGATTCTGGCTTTGACTGTGGCTTTAGGCAAACAGAATATTATTTGTTTACATTTAAGATGAATTTATGGGGAAAGCCCATGCAAAATATATAAAATATATAAATACATAAAAATATATAAAATAAATATAAAAAATATAATATATAATATATAAAATATAATTATATTATATGTAATATAATTATATATCATATAATTATAAATATATTATAATATAATTATATAATTATAATTTTATATTATAAATATATAATTATATAATTATATATTATATTAATTATATGATATATAAATATTATACTGTTTATGTAATATTTATATATTACATATATAAAATATATAAAAAATTTATGATGCTGCCTTTTTCCTGTATATAATACTAAGCTTTTTGGAAAAAAAATAATTTGTTTTCATATTTAATTCTTCAGTGCATCACACTGATTCTTGAAGGTAAAATTTGAGTGAACCGACTGAACTGAATAGCAGTCAGACATTCTATTAAGGTGTTGGGGTGGAGAGAAGGTGAGGGTGCATTTTATTTCTTGCACCTAAGAAGATGTGGTCAAACATCTCTAGAAAGGTATGTGTGGGTTTTCATGAAAAAATGTGGTATTTAGTAGAATACTATAGTTACAATATTATTTTCTTGGTGAAAGAATAAAAACAATACAAGTAAAAAGTATATAAATATGTCCCAGAAGAATGGGGTGGAGCTGTGGATGCCCAGTGGATCTTGACCACATATTTCATTGGCCTTCACTCGGCATAGGAACTTCTTTACATGGCCCAAGGTGCTCTATGAAGCTAATTGTTCATCAGTTGTTACACAACTATGAGTTGCCTCTGTGTGTAAATATACACATATCTGTTACCTAACTAGAATTTTGCTGGAGTGCGTTTCAGATCTTCACTTCGACCTCTCCTACTCCTGAAGAGAAATGTGTCTTTTCTGCTCAATTATAATTTTAATCCAAATTCTTCCTCCCCTTCCTCTTCTTTTTCTGTCTTTCCGCCTTTAAATTTCTCCCCTTCTTCCTCCTTCCTCATCTTCCTTTTGTCTTGGGTTCTCATATGGAATCATAATATCTCACTCAGATGAGTAATTTCTTTTATCAGAGACTATGTCCTCATTCCAAAAGACCCTCCTACCCATCGTCACATGTCTCCCTTCCCTCTTGCTGTCTGTCCTTTAGAATGTCAATCTCACTACATGTTATGGGTTGAGATGTGTCCCTCCAATATTCATATGTTGAAGTCCTAATCCCTTATATCTCAGGATGGAAATTTATTTGGAAATAGAGTCATTGCAGATGTTATCAGTTAAGATGAGGACAAACTGGATAGGGTGGGCCCTAATCCAATATCACCAGCGTCCTTATAGAAACGGGAAATTTGGACACAGACACACACACAGGGAGGAAGGCAGAGATTGAAGTGATCCATCTACAAGCCCAGAAATGCCAAAGATTGCCAGCAAACCACCAAGAGCTAGTAAAGAGATAACAGAACAACATCTTCCTCATAGCCCTCAGAAGGAACCAACCTGGCTGACACCTTGATCTCAGACATCTTGCCTTCGGAACTGAGCTAATAAATCTTTCTTGTTTAAGCCATTCACTTTGTGGTACTTTGTTATGGAAGCCCTAGCAAACTAGTACACACTTTTATAAGTGTTCTTAATGTATGTATACATTTAATCCCCTTTATTATTTCAGAAGTGACTTGAGATGTTGGTACCAAAGAGACAGTAAATCTTAAAAAGAATAACATTGGATTTATAGAGTGCAGTTGAAGAAAGACAAAGCAGGAATTCTGACAATAAAGTCATATTTCCCCTCAGCATTTATTATGAATCAAATTAATTTGGAAGTAGGAAAAGGTGTATTGATGTTTAAACCTGTGAAAAGACTCATAGCTTCAGAGTTGTTGGCCAGAGTTCTGAGCTTAAGGTTAAACTGGGAGCTCCATGAGAGCAGTGACTCTGTTTTGTTTAACATAGTATTCTCAATACATAGTGCAGCATCTGGCACATAGTAGGTACATAATACATTTTTATTGATTGACCGCTTGTCTAGGGAAATAAATTTAGTCATGTGGCAAAACAGAAATCATGTGGACAAAACAGAAGGCAGATGCCATTGCTCAAGTGAGAAAAATATTAAACTGACTTTGTTAGGTCTGAAGAGATGTATTATCAGTTTCTACCTGTCCAATTGGGGGATCATTTACTAAACATTCCTCAGATGTGTAGCTCAATGTAGACTCTACAGAGAGTGCAAAGAAATAATGTTTAATACTCTTTGGCTTCAAGAGGTTTATGATCCAGTTGGGGAAATTAGACATTGAGTGGAGATAAGCAGCAATAATACAATAAAATGCTCAGACCTATCCCAGTGATGATAATGCTGTGGGAGGTCCCAAGAAGAGGCATGGGTGTGGCCATAGAGATTCACAGAGAACGCAGAATGAAGTCTCTCTGAGGCAGTGTCTTTCACCTGCGCATCCCCAGGGTACCAGAGAGCTTGGTCTTCCAAAAGAGTTTGTTGAATAAACAGATGGGAAAATGTGAGGTTGGCCTAGAGAGTTAGGTTTAGGGTGGGGGTGGAGAAATATTCCATGTGGTCAGGATTGGCTTCATGGGCATGTCGCCCCTAGAGTTGCGTGGGGCCCCATGCTCAGAAGGGCCTGACACTTGACTGATGTGCTGCTGCTATATGTTGAAATTCTTAATGACTTTTGGACAAGGGGACTCGCATTTTTATTTTGCACTGGGCCCTACCAATTATGTAGCTGGCCCTGCGTATGCTTAAATAGCACTAAAGTGTTTGCTTCATGGATGCAATCTGCTGCGGTGGCACAATGTTTTTAATAAATATGATTTTGAATTCTGCCTGGAAAGGACCTAAGCCAACCTGGTCATTGACAATTCTTAAGCCCTTCTTTCTGGACTGTATAGTAGTCACGAAGAAGTTTCGGGTGGGTAAAGAGAGTTAGTTTCTCCCTTAAAGCTTCATACTCGCTTTACTACCAAGTGTTAACAAGAGCAAGCCTCAGAAAAAATCAGCCTCTCATACGTGCATTAACTGAAGAACCACATAGCCTGACTTACAGGCTCAATGAAGCCTGTGGGTTCTGTCTTTTTGGAGCTCAGGCCACCACTTGCAGGAAAGATCTGTCCACAACACTATGTTAGCACAACAACATTACAGAGCAGGATTCTCCAGCTTTATAGCTGGCATCAGGGAACTGATTGCTGAACAAGGGTTCCTTAGGGACAAAGTGGATGCAACAGATACAGGTCTCTCTGGATGTACTCCATGGATGCAAAGACAGGCAGTGCATAGTTTATTTCAGTCAATCCACATATCTTGAGTACATTTATCTTTCCCAATGACAGCCCATTTCTAACTTCCATCATGCTATGACAGGTCACTATCTTCTCCGATGAAAACCTCTCCCTGTGATAGTAGGATCATTAGAAAAGATTCAAGTGCTCCGGGCATGGTGGCTCACGCCTGTAATCCTAGCACTTTGGGAGGCTGAGGTGGGTGGGTCACGAGGTCAGGAGTTTGAGACCAGCCTGGCCAACATGGTGAAACCCTGTCTCTACTAAAAATACAAAAATTAGCTGGGCATGATGGCATGCACCTGTAGTCCCAGCTACTTGGGAGGCTGAGGCAGGAGAATAACTGGAACCTGGGTGGTGGAGGTTGCAGTGAGCTGAGATTGTGCCACTGCACCTCAGCCTGGGCAACAGAGTGAGACTCCGTCTCAAAAAAAAAAAAAAAAAAAAAAAGATTCAAGTGTTGGCTGTGATGTGAATAATAGGAGTTCTTACAGCAGCCACTGTGCTGCCAATCAGGAAACTGGTGGGTTTCCCTGGATCTGCACATTTTTATCTTCAGCAACTTGTTAGATTGAATGAACACACCTAATATTACACTAACTGTTTTGAAGTAGTTAAAAGTAAATGGCAAACACTGTGACAAATGCTTTAGGTAGGTCATGTCAGTTAAATAGAGTCCCTGTCACTCCCTAATGTCTTGGACCCATGGCTTCTGCCACGTGTGCCCCGTTCGTCTTCTGCAGTTTTTTGAATCTATGAAGTATGAAGGTTGAGGGTATGGGCGTTGGAAGCTAGGTGACGGAATTGACAGCTGACTCCACAAGACATTGGTCAGGCATGATAAAAATGGCATGTAGGGGAGCACATGAAAGTTCTTTAAATGGGCACTCTTGAGACGGCTTTGGGTCCCAATTCTGCCATTACCCGGAGGTGTGGATTTGGCTGCTACTTCATCTCTCTGGGGCTCAGCGGCTTCCTCTATAAAAAGCACAAACTGGATGAGATGCTTGTTAAAGATTTTTGTAATTCCCAACTGCATAATTTTGTATTCTGCCTGGTGGTCATAGGCAGGGTGAACTATTTGTAGAAGGAATATAAGTAGAAATTCAAGTTGGGAAAGAATAAGTACATTTTAAAATTTGCAGACATACCTGTAAACATCCCATACATAGTATGGAACGACTTAAATTTATCGGTTTATTAAATCCTACCTACACCTTTATGCAATAGGCACTATGGGACAAAGTTGCTATGTGGTGAAATTTTTCCTATTTATTTATGCACAGATGTATTCACTGTACTCTAGTTAGGGTAGGATTAAAGGTAAAATTTTTTCTACTGGCATCTTTCTAGTAATGATTTCATAATTTGTATGCAGAGCACTAGGTGGCAATGTTGCATCTTTTTAAAACCAGTTTTCCTTTTAGAAGAGATAAATGATGGGTGAGATACGACTTAAAAATAATTACTACATTTTAAGTTGTAGCTCATTTTGGAATCATATTTCCTAGGATTTGTTCATTGTTGCAAATGTGACAGGAAATCTTAATCCCTAAGTTCAGAAGAATTGGATTATTGTTGTTGTTCGAGGTAAATATCCCAATAGCTACATAAAATAAAATTTCTCCTATGGTAATAAGGGAATTTGAATTTCTCCTTTAAAGGGAATTTAGAATCTACCCTGAAAATATTTAGAGAATGGACAGATTTTTTTTTTCTCCACAGAAGAGAGTGCAGAAGCCAGCATTAATCTTTTTAAAATATATCTGTTTTCAGAGAGAAAAAAAAGTCTATTCTAAAAAGCAAAGGTCATTTTGGGTCATTATAATCATATACTTTTGGGGGAAGAAAGAAGTTAATCTCGCAGAGAGATAACTCTTTGCAAAAAGGCAAATTGCCCAAGGCATGGTTTTCTCAAGTGAAGGTGAACTCTTTAAAGAAAGGGAAGTAAGTACACAAGAGCAAGGATTTAGAGAGTGTGTGTTTTCTCCTGGATGAAAATGAAAGTATAGATTCATCTCTTTCACAGCTACTGGCTCTAGAAACTATCAATTTAGAGGAAAGGTTGTTTGTATGTTCAATTATCTGAGATTGGTTTTCTCCAAATACTGTTATATCGACAATGGACAAGTGGCAGCAGGAGGAAGAATGAATAATATGGTGCTAGTCTTATTTACTCTGCCTGTCATTAATGTCACAAATCCTCACTTACTGATAAACGCGCACCCAGCCAGCGTGTCTGAGAGCCGCAGAAGGTGGTTTAATATCACAGTTGGGCCAGCAACTTTGGAGCTGAACTGTTTGGCTTATCGTAGCTCCATAGTTAGGGAGTCAATGTTTCAGGGTCTTGACTTTCTCATCTGTAAAATTTAAAAATTGTGCCTTCTGTCTCTTGGAATTGTGAAGACTCAATAAGTGACAGCTTTAAAAAAAAATCAAGCACAGTGCTTGAAATGTAGTAGCTTTTCCCATAGTCTTGCCTTTGTACTGAAGGTTGACCAAAACAACCCTACTATGATCCAACCTGAATTACTGGCCAAACAAAGCAAGATTTGTAACTATTTATTTTAATTTAATGTATGTATATATCTTCTCCTACTCATAGCCATTTTCATAGCAAATCCATAAGTTGTTCCACATTCAAAATAAGTCACTGCCCTTTAAAAAAAACCCATGAACTGCTCCCCGACAAATAAAAAGCAAAAACAAATTAAAACCCTCATCTGTAAAACAATGGCCTCAACAAGTGACTTGATCTTGTGATCAGCAGTTTTAAAACTGCCCTCACTTAGAGGTTTAGAAATTCTTAAGACAAATAAATATGGATATGAAAGTTTGGTTTTGAGTTGATTTCCTAACCTTATTTAATTTTTAGATTTTTAAAGTTTTTGCATAATTTTCATTTACTTTGTCTAATTCAACAGGCAAAAATAGAAGTGACGTTAGAATGCACTATGATAAACATTCTTCTATAAGTTGTTGAAATAATGAAACTTTATTGTCATATATATTAGAATACATGTTATATAATACATATATCATGTTACATATGTTATATATATAATATATGTAGTCCATTAAATTGATGTTTCTTTGAACTAGTGTCTGTGGAAGAGATGAATCTGTATTCTTCACTGCTAAACAGGAGAAAACATCCACTCTCTCTAAATCATTGGTCTCATCCCTTCTCTTCCTTTCAACGATTCACCTTCACTTGAGAAAACAATGCCCTAGGTACCTTTCCTTGTATGCAAACATGTCTCTTAGATAGAATAACTTCTTTCTTCTCCCCAAAGTATATGATTTGAAATAATGAAACCTTGAGTTGAGAAGGTACTTTCTTGTGAGTGTGACAAGAAGCAGCACAATCTTCCCAAGCAGGTGAATGGGAAGATGAGATCCCTTGTTATGGAAGGATCTCTGGGGACAGTGTCACCTAGGTGAATGATGATGATGATGATGAAAGCTGAAAGCCAACTGCTCTCCTAGAAGTCCTTCCAAGTAAAGGCCTTATTGACCATCCAGCATGTGCTAGCCATGGGATCCCACCAGTGTTCCTGGGTCGGAGCAGTGGTTCTCAGCTTTGCCCCCTGCCCCACTCGGGACATCTGACAACATCTGGAAACACTTTTTGATTGTCACACCTGGGAGAAGGGCTACCACTGACATCTAGTGGGGAGAGTCCAGGGTTGCCGCTAACCATCCTACAACACAGGAAAACCCCTACCACAAATAACTATTCAGTCCAAAATGTCAACAGGGCTGTGGCTGAGAAAACCTGACTTAGAAAGAGCTTCCTTGTTATGGGATCCAGAGCCCTCTTGTATAGGTTAAAATTGTTAGGTGATAATGGGATGTCTGGGCCGCGGGTTAGCACTGAGAATGCCCTGCAATGAAAAGATAAAGAGTTTTTATCCTTTGCTTTTTTTTATCATTATGTCCAGAGAAAAGAAAGCTACTTGTGGGCTATTTTAGAGGACTTCAATGATCTTTCTAAGAAAATTACACAAACTAAACATTGTATACTACTAATATTACCTAATTACTTGAACATAATATGAATTGTCGTTCTGGATGAGCCTGTTAGAAATAATCAGTGTTTTATTGGCATGTAAAACAAGACGGAAGTGAATTTGAGGACCAATATTCAATTGAGGCTATGCTACACAGCAGGTACTAGGGATACAAAAAGTTGCACTCTTCATGGAGCCAACAGACCTAGGGCAAAGACAACTGCAAATCAAATGATAACCTAAATCAATGTAAAATTAGTTTGTGGGGAATGGGTTGGGGGAGATAATTGTATTGTTCTTACTATATAAGTGATATCAATGTCCCTCCCCAAACAGGGTTTGTTCAGAAGAACACAAGGCCTTCTTCATAATATCCTGGGGTACAAGGTGGGCTGCTTAACCGTGTTGATGTATGGAACCAGAGTGAGAATTCTAAAGGAGGGTCCTGAAGGTACAGCAGCAGGTGGTTCAAAACCAAAAATATGGCCATAGGTCAAGATAACAGGTATAAGCCAAGATAGACACTAAGGTTCTGAGAAGTTCAGTGATGGAGAAACACACAGAGGGGAAGGAAGGGGAGCCTAGAAGGATCCTCAGACCATGGCTGGCTCACTGCCTGTGACTCTTCCTATGGAAAAAGCAGAGCTGGCACCCTTTCCCCAGAAAGCCTCTCCCTTAAGAAGGGTCAGGGGGAAGAATATCCTAGGGTTTGATGATCAAGTGCTCTTAATGAAGTCCTGAAATTTTTTCCTGTGGGGTATGAATCTCTGAAACCACTGTACCGGTTTGCACCATCTGCAAAGTACCAATGTTGGGCCTGGCCTTGCTGTCATCAGGATCCCAGTACTTTTTTTTTTTTTAAGATTCTCTAATTTCCTACTAGGTTGCTGGAGTGCATGGTGGAATATGGGGCCTTAGGAGGTGAGATGAAGTGGGTAGTTGAAAAAAACAAGTTGCATGTCCATGGAAGGGAGAGTGGAGTAGAGGCCAGAGGGCTGATGACCTCTGTCACCCCAGAGAAGTTATTAAAAGTTTATGCCAGAAGACATGGAATTAACCACTACTTTAAGTCAGCCTCTCCCTCATTCCAGTATTTACAGCCTTCTTTTTCTACACCACTCTGCCTCTTTGCTAATCCAGGCCCTACACTGTTTTTTGTTTGTCTGTTTTAATGAGGGGTACTTTTTGTCCTTGCCTATCATGAAGGGGCTATCCTCATGAACAGGGGCACCGTGTTGCACACTTACAGGAGACATCATGCCCAACACAGTATGTGTGAATGATGCCCCTGGGCTTGCTCAGTGGACAACCCTTGCAGGAAGCTTATGCGTGTGCTGCTGGATGATCCACAGGCGAAGTGCAGGCAGCTGTTGTTAGCAAGCCTTCCTCCTGCAGGGATGAGAAGAACGCAGGAGTCTGCCTTTGATTGATGAGCTCCCCCAAACGGGGTGGTCAGCATGCCTTGGCTTGATTTCCTTTTCCTCCCTGGAACTGGAGGTCATGTCATCTCTCAGCGCTGGTTCCTTCCTGTCTCCCTCCTTCCCCCAGGATCTGTCTGCTTGTTTCAGCCACTGACATTTGCCACATTGCTCCCACAACCTTCTCTCTCACCACCTACCCTATGAAACCTTTCTCTTATTTTCCTGGGAAAGGGAAGCTCTTGCCTCTTTCTCCACTCTGTTTACATTATTTTTTATGGCTCACAGTCTCTCATTTTTTTAAATCATTTTTTATCATTTGGATCATCCCACCCTTTATGATCAAGATCCATATTTGGAAGTTTAAAATCAGGAAATTAACTGTTTCTTGTCCTTTGCATTCCTGCTATAATGCAATACCCCTGACTAATGAAGCAAGTAGAAACTATTGGAAAGAAAGAAAAATACAGAAATGAATGTACCAAGAGTTGACCTTTTTGAATTCATGGGTAAATGGCCTGGTCTTCCTACTCTTATGTGAATTCCAGAATGTGGGAGCCATGTGTCTTGTTCTGTGTTTACAGAGCTTCTGGCATAGTGTCTGACACAAAGCAGACACTGAACAAATATTTGTGGGCTAAATAAATAAATGAACATTATCATTTCTGTGGACATTGTTCAGTTGCACATAAATGAATCATTATTACAGATGTTTAACCAAATGGGGAGCTATTTTTTCCCTCATACATCTAGAGGCAGGGACCCGAGGATGGAGTAGCTATATGCAGTTGCCACCAAGAAAACAGTTTTTTTGTTTTTTGGTTTTTTTTTTTTGAGACGGAGTCTCGCTCTGTCGCCCAGGCGACAGAGTGCAGTGGCGTGATGTCCGCTCACTGCAAGCTCCGCCCACCGGGTTCACGCCATTCTCCTGCCTCAGCTTCCGGAGTAGCTGGGACTACAGGAGCCCGCCACTAGGCCCGGCTAATTTTTTTGAATTTTTAGTAGAGACGGCGTTTCACCATGTTACCCAGGATCTCCTGACCTCGTGATCCACCCGCCTCGGCCTTCCAAAGTGCTGGGATTACAGGCGTGAGCCACTGCGCCCGGCCTGGAAGCAGTTTTATTTTTCTGCTCTGCTCTTTGCATAAGGCTTTTTGAACTCGGAGTTCAAAAAGTCTTATGCAAAGGTGGCTTTATGCAAAAGCCTTATCCAAAGGTGGTACCACCTCCAAGCACACAATGAATCTTTATGATGAACCAGATGAACTGGTATCTTTTCATTGGGAAAATTATCGCCTTCCCGGAAGCTTCACTGATATCTCATTAAGCAAGCTGTATTGACCCTTCCAGCAAGAGATCTGGAAGTTACATTTATTTTCATCTAAGCGTATCATCACCTGTATTCTCTTGGTGTCTACTACAGTTGTAAGGGTTTCTTAGTGATCGTGTTGTGTTTACATTTCGTATTTTATATTTTCGACTAGTATACAAATATTAACAAAATAATTTTATAAATATAATTCCTAGCATTATATTTTTGAGAAGATTTTCTTACAAGACCTAAAGCTCCTTAAAGTTGGAGACCTAGAAATATTTTTGACAATGTCTTTTAAAAAAAAAACCTTGTTGTAATCATGCTCATGAGTATAATCCAAACTGATTGCATCTGATCAGTAATTTAAAATTTAGATTAAGCAAGAGTGAAAATGAAAGATAAATTATCTCTTTAAGGAAACATTCAGTTAGTATACTCTTACTCATCTGCCCTAAAGGTATATTTTTTTCATATATTCAAAACATGGATTTATTCATCGGTTAACTCGTAACAATCGCTGCACACCTCCTAGGTTAGGAGTAGGGTTACAGGTGCTTTGCAGGCTCACGAATGTATCTGCTGAACAATACGTAGGAAATGCCACCACTTGCTGGAGCTAGGACGCCCCATACAGTCAACAGGATGGAGCCCTCACGGAGGTTGCATTCTAGTGGCAGAAGGCAACAATATAAACAAATATACAGACCAAAAAATAATACCATTTATGCAGAATTCAGTGCTTGAAGAAAATAAAATAAGGCAATGGAATAGAAAGTAATGGGTAGAACAGGGAGCCCCTTCAGACTGGAGGTCGAGGAAGCCTCCCTGAGATCCAGTAAAGAGGATGGAGCCATCCATGGCAGAGTGGGGACAAGGGCTCCAGGCAGAGGGCACAGACAGTCGAAAGCCCTGAAGCAGGAATAACTTAGGGTTCAGACCAAGGGAAATGGCTGATGTGGCTGAGTGTGGTGGTGGGGAAGACAGTAGGACCAGAGCACATAGGCCCCCAGGACACCTGAAGGAGGTGAGAGTTTATCCTAAGTGAATGAGAGGCCACTGGAGCATAGTGCCTGATTTATGATTGAAAGTCTCTCTCTGATTAGCTGTAGGGGTCAGAGCTGGGGACAGGGAGATGGGCTGGCAGGCATTGCTGTGGAGTAGGAGGTAGGGGAAGGTGGCTTGGATTAAGGTAATAGCTGTGGAGTTTTGACAAGAGATATGATTTAGGATCTACCTAGGAGGTGGGCTGATAAAATTTGCTGTGACCCTCTGTGGGGTGGAGCGGGGAAGAGAATCAAGGATCACTCTTAGGTTGTATATACATATATTATATATATATATATATATATAATATATGTATAAAATATATTTTATATGTAGAAGAGGCACAACACTATTCTTAGCTCAGGCTGCAGTCATAAAATCCCACCGACTGCGAGGCATAAACAACAGAAACTCTTTCTCACAGTTCTGGAGGCTGGAAGTCAGCTTAAGGAGTCAGTAGGTTTAGTGGTTCCTGTGGCATCTCTCCTGGGCTTGCAGATGGCCACCACCTTCTTGCTGTGTCCTCACTTGGTCTTTCCTCTGTAAGTGCATCCCTGGCGTCTCTCTGTGTGCCCAAATTTCCTCTTCTTATAAGGACATCAGTCAGATTAGATTAGGGCCTACTCTAACTGTCTCGTTTTAACTAAATCACCTTTCAAAAATCCTATTTCCAAATACAGTCCAACTCCGAGGTGCTAGGAGTCAGGGCTTCAATATAAGAATTTTGAGGGGACACAATTTGGCCCACAACAGTCCCCAAGGGGCAGATGCACAGGTAAGCCCAGCAAAGGAGCTGGATAGGCGAACACAAGAGAATTCCTGGAAAAGTCAGAAATGCCATGAAGTTGAAGACTGCATTAAAAACCAGATCTGGGAGTCTAAGATATTTCTGTTGGTCAGAATAGTACTACCAGGGTTCACAATGCCAGGAAGGAAAAGAAAAGGAAGGTGAGAGTGGAAGTGAGGGTGGGAAGGGTGGGGGAAAGGGAGGGGAAGAGAAACCTTTTAAAATGACCCCGATTATTATGCTGACTGAGAAACATTTTCATGTGCAATTATATTTACTGAGGTTGATTCTGAACTTTTGCTTTAAAATAAAAGAATTTCATGATCATAGGTGAACTTTGATACTGATAAGATTGGTGATTTCTTTGGGGAGGGAGATGGACAGAAGTAATTCATGTTCTGAGACTGTGGGGGTAGTTGGTAAAAAAGAGTGACCTAGCTCCAGGTTACATTTGGCAGCTGCCTCCTTAGTGCTGTGAAATCATGGCAATGCAGGGAAAGACGTTCTCACAATGAAAATACTTGTTTTTTTCCCCTAATTATACAAATAATATGTGGTTATTCATATATCACTTGTGCACTATTAAATATTCAGTGTTGAAAATGTATTTGGAAGAAAGTGAAATCATCTGATATTCCACCCCTGAGATAACCGTCATTAACAATTTTTAGTTATTATTTCTCCATGCTTTGCTTTATGCATATACATGCACATCTATAATTCACATATAATTCACACATGCAAGCAATTTTATTTAGAGTGGTATAAATGTGTGAATGTGAGTGTGCATGTACACGTGTGCATACATGTGCATGTTTGTGCACTATGCAAGAGTGTGTGCATGCGTTTCTTCCCTCTCCTCCACCATTCCCTGGGAACGCATGTTAACTGTCTGGTTTGCATCCTTCTCTCTTTTCTCCAAGGACTTATGTCTGTTTACCAATATACACTGATATGTGCATTCACGTGCAGGTGCAATTTTAAAATTAACATCTGTTTTTGCAAAAATGTGATCTCAAATGAATGTATCTATATATGCAAACACATATTTTCCTCATCTTACTTTCTTATTCCCCTCTATTCTTATGAGTGTTCTGCCTCGTGAGTGCTAATAGTGCATCTGTTCTATTCACAGAACTCAATTTCTGTGTCTATCGAGGTGCTGCTGTATTTCATGAACATCCCTTCTGTTCTCATGGCATCCTTATATCAGCGTGGCCTCAGCTGTCTTGGCTTCTCTTTCTTCCCACCTCTTTGTGTGGGAGCTAATGGGGGCACTTGTTGGTGGACAGATGATGTGATTAGATGCTCCATTAGCATACACCTCAGTACACTTTACTCAGAGCATGCTCCCTCTATGCATGTTAATTTCTTGTAAATGTCAGGGAGTCAGAGGGTGTTGATAAACATCACTACTATTAGTTACTCAGCTATCTGGATCACAGTTTGAATTGCTCCGACCGTGGTTTGGAAATCCACAAAGCACTTCTCTGACATTTTTTGTTTGTTGCGGCTTTCATAAAGGTAGAGGCTTTGTTCTTTTCTCCTCACTGGAGAGACTTAGGTTCAACTCAAAGCCATATATATATCCAGTTTCTGTGGCTTCTCTTCCTACAGAGCCTACCCAGGAAACTTCCCTACTACCTGCTGGCCTCTTCCACACCATTTTACTAGCTTGATGCAGAGGATGTGCATTACTTACCTGAACCTACCTGAGAAGCAAAGTTATTTCTGTTGAAGTCATATTCCAATCCTTAGGTGAAACATTATTCTATTTGAGTATGCCTTGGTGGCAGAAAGGAAAATTGGCCTATTTTCCTGATTAGTATACTTTCCACTGTAGAAACTGTTCTTAGTCTAGATCTTGACCTCAGGGAAGCAAAATGATCTCTGGTTTTAATTTTATGAAACTTTAACCCCAAAGGGCAAACCAGACATTATTAGTTCTACATACCTAATAACAGACACTAAATGAGTTAGTGAGTTGCAACTGTGAATATCAATTAAATGAGATTTAATGGAAATATATCATGCTATTATTCAAGTGTAATGCAAACTTGCTAAGATTTTATTTAAAATATTTCATGAAAAGTGAAATAATAAAACCGTACAAAGGAATAAGTTACAGATTGATCAAGAAGTAGATTAACTTGTGATGAGCATCTGATAGTGGTTCTTTCTCTGGCTGTCATTTGGTAGGAACTGACTTATGCCTGTTTCTGTATTCTACAGAGGCCAATTCTCTGTAAAGATCAGTTTGGTTATAGACTTGGTCTTACCCAGTTCTGACCCTACACCCTAGGCTGGGATGAGGCAGACTGGAGTAGCTAGTGCACCAAGCTCCTTTCTTCTTGTGCAGGGACTGTGAGGCCACAGGCCAGAGGGGCAGGTATGGGATTGGAAAGGAGCCTGTGGTGGCTGCCTATGTCCAGCTACATGTGCAGAGTGGAGAGCAGGCCTGCGTGCTGCTTCTGCTGGGAGGACTCCGTCACCAGAATCTGAGCTGTCCAGGGGACTGGCAGATAGATTGATGGTCCCCATGTGATATGGTTAGGCTTTGTTTCCCCACTCAAGTCACATCTTGAATTGTAATCCCCAGGTGTTCAGGGAGAGACCTGGTGAGAAGTGATTGGATTATGGGAGCGTTTTCCCCCATGCTGTACTTGTGATAGTGACTGAATTCTCATGAGATCTGATGGTCTTATAAATGATAAATGGTAGTTTTTTTCTGTGCTCTCACATGCTCTCTCTCACCTGCCGCCATGTAAGATGTGCTTGCTTCCCATTCTGCCATGACTGTAAGTTTCCTGAGGCCTCCCTCCCCAGCCATGCAGAACTGTGAGTCAATTAAACCTCTTTCCTTTACAAATTAGCCAGTCTGGGGGAGTATATTTATAGCAATATGAGACTGGACTAATACATCATGCTTGGCCCTCTTGTCACTATATCCAGGAATGTGCAGGGAAAAAAATCTTTTGTTGCTCAAAAGTGAGGCTTCTGCTGCTAGAACATTACCACAATCACAAAACTTCAACTAAATATTGGCCTGCTGTGTGTGACTGTGTGTGTGTTCACGTGTGCAAATGGTTCTGACTTTCTTTTAGCAATTTAAAAGCAAGTTAAATCCCTGCTGACAGAACTTGGTTTTCCTGCTGTGTGGGTGCCTGGGATATTTAATTGAATCTAACAAACATTTCGCTTTGTGGAAGGGACAGATGAGTTTTCTTTAGGGAATGGATAATACTGGGGGGCTCAGGATTGAGAGACAGTCTGTGAGAGTAAAATCATCTCCACGCTGGGAACTGTGAGACTCTCACCCTAACTCTCTTCTTATCTCTCCCTGTACAACTAAGCAGGTCATTTAAACCCTCTGAAATTTTCTACATCAAAATTTTATCACTGGTGAAAGGACTAGGTTGACCAGCTTACAGAGAAAACTCCTTTCAGATCAAAAACTGTCTTTCAAAGATAAAGTGATAGAAGAGTCATTACCTTTATCGTCAGACACATATATACAAAATGCATTAACTGTGAAAGCATTTGAAAAATCTTGCCATAAGCAAACGAAAACTGTAACTCCCAGCATTTAATTTATAACTAGGATATAAATTAGATGCTCTAAGAATTCCCTTTAGTAATTATTGCATTATACAAATCATTGCCCCGATCATTCATTGATTCATAACATATTTTGGGTTCACACTCTGTGGGAGGCAGCTTCAAGGTGCTAGAGACAAAAGGGGAATGAGACACACAGTCGTCACCCTCAAAGAACTCATGAGAGGTAGGTCTTCGAGAAAGGGCAAGAAATAAAAGGCAAAGAAACTAATTATAGTATAATGAGGGCTACAACATGCCATATCCCCTAAATTAAAACTGCTACATAGAAAATGCCAACTTCATTGCATATTTCTATTCACATCATAAAAACGTAGGATGAAAGTGATTGTAAAATGTTAATACAGACATACCATGCTGATATTGCGGGCTTGGCTCCAGGGCACTGCAATAAGTGAATATTGCAATAGAGTGAGTCACAAATTTTTTGGTTTCCCACTGCATATAAAAGTTATGTTTAACAGACTATACTATACTGTAGTCTAGTAAGTATGCAATAGCAGTATGTGTAAAACAATGTACACAATCTAATTAAAAATACTTTAAAAGTGCTAATGATTATCTTTTTGCTGTTGGACAGTCTTGTCTCCAAGTGGATGGCTGTTGACTGATCAGGGTGTTGATTGCTGAAGGTTGGGGTGGCTGTGACAACTTCTGAAAATAAGACAATAATGAAGTTTGCCACATTGATTGACTCTTCCTTTCACAAGAGATTACTCTGTAGCATGTGATGCTGTTTTATAGCCTTCTTTCCACAGTAGAATTGATTGAAAATTGGAGTCAGTCCTCTCAAACCCTGCCACTGCTTTATCAACTAAGTTTATGTAATATTCTAAATTCCTTGTTGTCATTTAAACAATGTTCACACATCTTTACTAGGAGTAGATTTCATCAAGAAACCACTTTATTTGCTCATCCATAAGAAGTAACTCCTTATCTGTTCAAGTTTTCTCATGAAATTTCAGCAATTCAGTCCCATCTTCAGGCTCCATTTCTAATTCCACTTCTCTTGTTATTTCTACCTTATCTGCAGTGGCTTCCTCCACTTAAGTTTTAAACCCCTTAAAGTCCTCCATGAAGTCTGCAATCAACTTCTTCCAAACTCCTGTTAATCTTGATATTTTGACCTCCTCCCATAAATCACGAATGTTCTTAACAAGATATAGAATGGGAGAATCCTTTCCGTAAGGTTTTCTATTTACTTTGCCCAGTTCCATCAGATAATCATAATCTATGGCAGCTATAACCTATAACATTTATTTCTTAAATAAGATGACTTTAAAGTCAAAATTACTTCTTGATCCGTGGGCTGCAGAATGGATGTTGTGTTAGCAGGCATGAAAACAACATTAATCTCCTGTGTACATTTATTAGAGCTCTTGGGTGACCAGATACATTGTCAATTAGTGGTAATATATTGAAAAAATCTTTTTTATCTGAGCAATGGGTCTCAACAATGGGCTTAAAATATTCAGTAAATCATGTCGCACACAGATGTGTTGTTATCTAGGCTTGTGGTTCCATTTATATAGCATAGGCAGAGTAGATTTAGCATAATTCTAAAGGATCTTAGGAATGGCAAATGATCATTGCCTTCAACTGAAGTCACCAGCAGCACTAGCCCCTAACAAGAGAGCCAGAATGTCCTTTGAAGCTTTGAAGTCAGACATTGACTTCCCCTCTCCAGCTATGAAAGTCTTACATGGTATCTTCTTCCAAGAGAAGGCTATTTTGTTTACATTGAAAATCTGTTGTTGAGTGTAGCCATCTTCATCAATGATCTTAGCTGGATTTTCTGGATAACTTGCTGCAGCTTCTACATCAGCCCTTGCTTCTTCACCTTGCACTTTTATGTTATGGAGATGGCTTCTTTTCTTAAACCTTATGAACCAACCTCTGGTATCTTCCAACTTATCTTCTGCAGCTTCCTCACCTTTGCCAGCCTTCATAGAATTGAAGAGAGTTACAGCCTTGCATGGGCTAGGCTTTGACTTAAGGGAATGTCGTAGATGGTTTGATCTTCTAATTGGCTCACTGAAGCTTTTTCCCTATCAGCAACAAGGCTGTTTTAATTTCTTATCATTCGTGTATTCACTGAAATAGCACTTTTAATTTTCTTCAGTAACTTTTCCTTTACATTCACAACTTGGCTGTTTGGCACAGAAGCCTTGCTTTTGGCCTATCTGGACATTCGGCATGCCTTCCTTACTAAGCTTAATTGTTTCTAACTTTTTGATTTAAAGTGAGAGGCGTGCGACTTTTCCTTCCTGAACACTTAGATGCCATTATAGGGTTATTAATTGATCTAATTTCAATATTGTGTGTTTCAGGGAATAGAGAAGTCTGCGTTGAGAGAGAGATGGGGGAACAGCAAGTTGGCGGAACAATCAGAACACATACATTTATCAATTAAGTTTGTCATCTTATATGGCTGTGGTTCAACGTGCCCCCCAAACAGTTACAATAGTAACATTAAAGATCACTGATTACAGATCACCACAACAGATATAATAATAATAAAACTTGAAATATTGCAAGAATTAGCAAAATGTGACACAGAGCCACAAAGTAAACACATGGTGTGGGAAAAATGGTGTCTGTAGACTTGCTTGATGAAGGATTGCCACAAAGTTTTAATTTGGAAAGAATGCAGTGCCTGCAAAGCACAATAAAGCCAAGTGCAATAAAACAAGGTATGCTGGTACGTACTTCTAACTCACTGATACATGAGAAGCTAAAGCCAATCACAATAAACAGGAAAATGTGTGTGCGAGTATCATATATTAATAGACACAGTCTGGGGGAAATGATGCAGGAAACTATATTTAAAGGAACATTGTCTCTGGAATAAGATAGCTATGAATTCAGATTCTGACCCCTTCTAAATCTGTGATTTAGTTTAGTCACTTAGCTTCAAGTTTTATTCCCTCATTTTAAAAACAAAGGCTAACAGTGACTTTCTCACATAGTTACTGTGACAATGAAGTAGAATAATGTGGAAGTATTTAATTTTCTGAAACCTTTGCATAGAGTTGTTATTGTTTCAGCTTTTGTTGGTCACTGTTTCCTCTAAGATTCTGGAAAATCTTTATTTTGCCAAAATCCTCCATCACACAAGTGACACAGGCCTCCCTTCGTCTCTGGCACCATTGAGGCCCTTTGACATCTGGAATTCAATTTGCCTTGTTAAGAAGTTCTCTTTCACACAGCAATGGGATTCATGCAGTCAGGATGTCTCCACAGGCCCTCAAGTCAGCATGTGGCTGTCTCCACTGTCACTTGGTTCCACTTCACCTGCTCTCAACCTCCCAGGAGTCATTTTCACTGTTTGTCTCTGTCACAAGTTGCATCCCTGGTGCCCCACTCAGCCTACTGCCCTTGGTCTCTTTTCAGTTGGCCAGCAGCAAACAAGTGAGGGCCTAATGCATGCCAGATGCCAGCCACACAGCTACTTTGTAGGTGCTGTTGCCTGTGACATGCAGCTTGCCAATTTAGATGCTCCATTCTCTCTACTGCCTGCATAATCTCTGTGCCTTTGCTTGGGAAATAGAATCTACTCCTCTGATGTCTACCCTCACAGAATGGCTTTGCTTTACAGTTGCTTGGCCCAAGGGATTTATATTTCTTTTAATTTATACATCATTTTGCTTCTCAGTGCTATATTTGCCACAGAGTTGCTGGTCCAGTCTGGGTCCCTAGAATCCACACCACAGTTTAGTTTTTAACATAACTATTGCTGTGCTTCAGCTTTCTATCTAAGGATCTAAATGGTGCTATCAAACACTTTTGAACTCTTTCCCCAGGAGGCTCCTTGACCCCATACAAGTAGATGGGAGCAGACAGACATCTGAGCACAAAGGGTTGCTTAATTCCACTCACAGATATGTCTATATTCCAGGATCAACTAAGTTCAGACATGCAGAGATGTTTCAAGATTTAAAACAAAGTGGAATATTTGTTTTAAAGTAGCTCTTGACTTCTAGTCAAATTGGTGGATCGAATGTAGCAAATTACCTTCTTATGTTCCAGTCACCTTCTTATATTCTGAATGAAATATTTTAAAATGTTTTAAAGGTGCAAGCGTCATGTAGGAAACTCTAGATGGAAGCAGAGGATAAACTGAGCTGGCCTCAGGGCAATGGCTGGCTTTTGACACCCATATGGGATTGCGAAACAAGTTTGTAGGAGTCACGCTGAGCAAGGAGCAGACACTGAACTCCTTTATAAACCCAGAAGCTGGGAAATTGCTGCTTGTTCTTGACGAGGGACTGTGCTATCTGTCCTCCAGCCTCAGTTGTAGCAAAGAGCAAACTGACCACTCCCATTCAGAGCTGTAACCAGAAACATCTATGACCTCAGACCTGTGGAACATCAGGTTGCTGGACTCGGCTTTACATTCTCCCTGAGACTGACTGGCAGGGTCCACAGTAGGGTTTGAGCAAAGGCAACCAATAGATCAGTATCCAGAGAGGTCTCGATGACCCAGAGAAAGAAACTCAAGGAGAACCTATGATGGGAAACAAGGTCATAGAGAAGGATGACACAATATTTGAGATAGTTCCAAGAAAATCGGCCTACATCCCCCTGCCCACTGGTGAATGCATAAATAAGAACCAAGAGCCAAGAGAAGAAATGAATTCAACTAAATATGTTTAAAAGCAGCCCAAAAATATAAAAGAGGAAATAGTGAACATGATGAAAGAATACGAGGTCATAAAATGGAGCAAGCAAATGTAAAAAATAGCCTAAAATATAGTACTTTGAAATTTTTTTGGGATTGATTAAATAATACACTGGGCAAAACTGAAGGGAGAATCAGTGAAATGGAAGATAGATTGAGTAAACCTTTCAGGAATCAGCACTGAGACATAATGAGATGAAATGTAGAAAAGAAAAAATAAGAGATAAGGAATAGAAAATGAGAAGGTCCAATTACCTTTAACTGGAGTTCCAGAAGTTTATGGAGGGAATAGTGGAGTTAATGTTTAAAACTGTAATACTGACAATTTTCCAGAAATGAAGAAACTCTCAGATTGAAATGGTTGAATAATATAAATAAGTTGTATAAATACATGGAGAAATGTTGTCATGAAACTGTAAAACCTCAAAAGAAAATTCTAAAACACAACAGAGAAAATTCAGAGTACTGATAAAGAAGCAACAATCTGATAGGCTTCCATGATAAATAAAAGAAGAAATAAGACAATGGAATCAAGTTAAAACTCCATGGAAATATTTTCATTTAAAATTCTTGCCGATAAATGAATATGTAAGAACGTGGACAAAACGAAAACATTTTCAGTGTACAAATACTTGTTATTATTTAAATGAGAGTTACAGTGGCTCATGCCTGTAATCCCCAAGCTTCGGAAGGCTGAGGTGGGAGGACTGCTTGAGGCCATGTATTCGAGACCAGCCTGGGCAACATGGCGAGATCCTGTCTCTTACACACACACACACACACACAAAATAGCTGGGTATGGTGACATGTGCCTGTAGTCCCAGCTACTCAGGAGGCTGAGGTGAAAGGATCTCTTGGGCCCAGGAGTTCAAGGCTGCAGTGAGCGATGATTGCAGTACTGTACACTGGCCTGGGTGACAGAGTGGGACCCTGTCCCTACAGATTAGTAAATAAATATATAAAAATAAAGATTATTACAGCAAGATAGGTGAAATATACAAAATAATGTACTTAAGCAATAAATATGAATCCATAAAGAAGGAGTGGGGTGCAAGAAGTAATTGTGAGCACAGAAACACTGTAGAATGTGGTGGTATATTTAAATGCATGTCCACTATAAAATAAGATTATAGTAATGAGGGCAAAAGTGAAAAATATTTTGTTTGTATATGAGTTTATAGGCTGTACGGAAACAACACAATATTAATCTTGTGAATTGAGGTTTGAGAGTGTAGAAAGTTTGGAGGGAAGTTATTACTAATTTTTTTGTCTTGTCTGAGAAGAGAATAGAGATATTGATTAATGTTATACTTGTTTGTACAACAGAAATGTAAGTATGTATGTGAAAAAACAAGGGTAAATACACAAATAATAAAAATATAGTAGATAATTTATAAACAAATAGTGGAAAAGACAGAAAATATATGTAGTTTAATCAACCTAGTGGAAGCTAGCAAAAAATAAAATAGAAGTGGATAGAATATATATAAAAAACAGAACAATGTGTCAGAAATAAGTTCAAGTATATTAAAAAATCATAAAATATATGAATGGTTAAAACAAAGTAAATGACAGATATACTCAGATTTTATCTAGTCTATATTTTCAAGAAACAAATGTAAAACATAAGGATGCAAAAATGTTGAAAGACAAAGGACTAAAACATATATGCCAGGTAAATATGAAAATAAAGTGATAAAGATTAATAATGAAAACTAATATTAGATTAAAATAGAAAAAGAAAAAAGAAAATATTTAAAAAGAAATTTAAAAAATCTCAAGAAGTTATATCAATAATAATCCTATGTATAATAATACTATTTCCAGACCTTTGAACCAAGTACTGACAGAATAACAGATGAAATTGACAAAGCCACACAACAGTAGGAAGTTTAACATATTTCCTTCAGAAAACAATGACTCAAACATCTAAAAAAATAGACATTTAGAAAAACACAGTTGAAAAGTTTGATGTAATAGTTTTACATAGAATTTTGCGTGTGACAAAGAATATACTTTTTTCAAGTGTACGTGAAACTTTAAAAAAAGTACCATATATTCATTAAAATGTTTCAACAAATCCCAAAGAATTGATATCATATACCCATACCCTGACTACAGTGCAATGAAAATAAAGAATTAGAAATACATAAAAAACTCAAATATTTATAAAAATACTTAGAAAAATTACATTTCAAACAATCCATAAGTTATAAGAGAGGTGAGGAAAATTAAGAAAAAGATTATATTTTAAAAATTTGTACTATAGTTAAACCAGTTATCAGAGTGAAATTTATAGCTTTCAATAAATTTATTAGAAAATAAAACATTTTGAATACTAGCTAGCTAAGCAGCCAATTCAAGAAGTGAGAAAAAGATCAACACAGCTGTCACAATTCTTTTTCAATTCTGAAAAAATTCAGAGATTATCTCTTTAAACATTGCCTCTGTCCCATTCTCTCCTCTTTTTGGCAAGCAGATTAAAAGTATGCTAGACTTTCTTGTCCTATTTTCCGTGCCTTTTCTTTCTGCATTTCTTTCTTATATTTTTGTCTCTCTGTACTATTTTCAGTAGTTCCTTCTGACCTACTTTCCAACTCATTAATGCTTTCATTAGCTATGTCTAATCTGCCAGCAAACCATACTTTGTGAACTTTTAAAAAACTTTTAATATTTTAATCATAGATGTTCTGGTTTTGTTTTGTTTTGTTTTCAGATTACTTATATCATTTTTTAATAGTTTCCTGTTCCCTGCTGATAATTTCAAGCTTGAATTTTGTTTTTTACTAAAGTAGTAATTATAGTTGCATCTTCGTCATATGTAATAACTTCAATATCAGGTCTTTGTAGGTTTGTTTCTCTTGTCTGTTCTCTCTCCATTTTAGTGTCTTTGTGTGTGTGTGTGTGAGTGTGTGTGTGTGTACTAGGTTATCTTTGACTATGTGCTGGTCATTGTATTTTAAACTTTTTTTGTAGGAATAATGTGAGGTCTAAGATGAGGGTATATTCTTCCAAGGAGGATTCACATTTCTTTCTATCAGGCATTTAGTGACACTACCAGTTTGTGGATGATTTTAATGCAAGATTAAAGTTTGATGTTATCTGGACCATGCAGATGATAAGAGCTCTGATTTCAATAACTTCCTGGTTTATTTTCATATTTTGAGTCTTGTTTTTGGTAGTCCCCAGTTAATATGTGACTGAGTGTTCATTGGAATCTCCACTTTGGGCAGGTCTGGAATTTAACCTGTATTTTCTTGCCCTGTGAGATGGCCAGTACTACGGCTCAAACTCACAGCTTTTTGGTGGTGGTAGTTGGGGCAAGGGGTTGCTAGCAAATACTCTTAGAGAGCTGTGTTTACCTTTCTAGATTCTTACATTTTTCTAGAAATCTATAGCAGTGAGTTTTGGGAAACCCTATATTCTTCTTAATCTATATTCCTAATTCTGCAGTTGTTTTATGTTTTGGATATTAATGTTGCTAATTCCCCTACTCCTTTGTTTTCTCTCTAGATAGCAAGTGCCTATTTGACATCCCTTGGATGTTTTGTTGGTATCTCAAACCTAACATGATCAAAAGAAGACCTTTTATTCACACACACACTTCTCTCTCTCTCTCTCTCTCTCACATGCCCACACACTCACGATCCTCTGGTATTTTCATTCCCTTACCCTGGTGCATTATTTAACTGCAGAATCAAAAACCTAGGACCCTGGCCTGGTGTGATGGCTCATACCTATAATCTCAGCATTTTGGGAGGCTGAGGCAGGTGGATCACTTGAGGTCAGGAGTTTGAGACCAGCCTGGCCAATATGGTGAAATCATCTCTACTAAAAATGCAAAAATTAGCTGGGCATGGTGGCATGTGCTTGTAGTCGTCACTACTCAGGAAGCTAAGGTGGGAGCATCCCTTGAACCCGGGAGGTGGAGGTTGCAGTGAGCTGAGATCATGCCACTGCACTCCAGCCTGGGCGACAGAGTGAGATTCTGTCTGAAACAACAACAATGACAAAAACAAAAACCCAGGACATCATTAATCCTCTTTTTTTATTTTCTTGCTGTCTGCTCCCCATTCACTCTATTGGCGAGTTCTCTCAACATAACCTCAGAATCCACCCATTTTTCTCTAGTCTCCAAATCCACTATCACCACTCTATTTCTGGACTGCCATCACCCCTTCCTACGTTAATCCAGGCACCAAGTAAATTATATTAAAGCTTTGCTTCTTCTCTTGCTGAACACATCACTTCCATCTTTAAACCCCAGACAGAATGATCTTCAAAAATGTAAATTGTATCCTGTCCTGTCCTCCCCTGTATAAATGGCATTCTTTTGTTGTTGTTGTTAAGATAGAGTCTCATTCTGTCACCCAGGCTATAGTGCAGTGGCACGATCTCGGCTCACTGCAACCCCTGCCTCCTGGGTCCAAGCGATTCTCCCATCTCACTCAGCCTCCCGAGTAGCTGGGACTACAGGCGCATGCCACCAGGCCCAGCTAATTTTTTTTTTTTTTTTGTATTTTTAGTAGAGACGGGGTTTCATTATGTTGGCCAGGCTGGTCTCGAACTCCTGACCTTGTGATCCACCTGCCTGGCCTCCCAAAGTGCTGGGATTACAGGCGTTAGCCACCATGTCTGGCCTTAAATGGCATTCTTTCAGTTTAGATTAAGGCCCACTGACAACGAAAATCTATGGGTCAGATGTCCATCTATCCTCTCTCCTCTTGTGACCATGCTCCATGCCCTTGTGTTTATTTCTGTTTACCTGACAGATGGAGTTTATACTGCCCTGGCGACTTCTTATTCTGCTAAGGAACATGCTTCCCTAGGTCTTTGCTGGTTTTGCTTCTTCTGGCCATTCAGCTCTCAGCCTGTGTGGTGTCTTCTGTGAGGGCCCCCCTGACCATCTAATATAAATCACCAACACTGCTCTTGTGCCACTGTTCCTGTCCAACAAATCATGTAATCACTAATTCCTATCTGAAGTGGTTCTGCTTCTTTATTTTCTTGTTTATGGCCTGTCGTTTATATTGGAATGTGGCTCCTAGAATACTATATGAAACAGAAAAATATTCAATAGGTATTTTTTTTAATGTGGTTGTTGAAATAGGGACATTTCCTGTGTACTCACCGAGTTGCTTTATGTTCAGAAACACAGGTTGCATTTGAATATATGAAATCTTTTTCTCCTTTAGAAAAAAAAGGGCAGAGGTATGGGATATGGTCTGTGCTTAAGAAGACATCCAGGGAGAGCTTCCTTCCCTCTGCTGGAAGGGGGATGTTAGTGTCCATTGCAGATCCTCCTCCAAACTGACTTCTGTGAAATATGACTGTAGGCGGGTCCCATCTGTCACTGTCCTGGCACCTAGGACCCACCCAGCATGGGTCCTCTTCCCATCACTCTGTCTTTCTTATCTGGCCTTCCCTACCCCCACCTATGTTCATCTTGCCTATTTTCTGGTTGACTGTTTACCACTCCTTTTACTGCAATGACTCTTAGTAGTTGTATTCTTTTAAGAAATATTGTCTTGAATTTGTAAGAGTGATTCTTTCAAATAGTTGCATGTTTAATTTGGTTCTTAAAATTACTATGGACTTAAGAGTTTGAGACAAACACTAAACACTTAAAAGGTGTTTAATACATGAAGGAATACATACCTGAAGAAAGGAAAATATTTAGGTGTGTAGATTTTAGATCTTCAATTGGTAGTTGGCTAGTATTTCCATAATTATCTTTCAGAGTTTCATGTTTATTTTATATTAGGTTCATTTTTTCCTACTCTCACCAGAAAAACAAAACAAAAGGGAAATGAATTCCTAGTGTTTGGGCTTGAATAAAAATTTCTTAGTTCTATCATTACAGAGGGTCTCATAGCAAATGCAGGGAGAGGAGAGAGACAGGGAACCTGGGACACCAATCAGGCTCCTCTCAGGCCAAACTTCTAATTATCCCTGGATCACCTAACTCAGATTTTGAGGAAAAGACAGATTGTATTGCAAGTGAACACTAAAGAAATAAAAGAGTGCGGCATTTCTGAAGCTGTAGTGGTGGATGCAAGGTGAGCTGTGTGGCCCTAGGTTGCATGTTATTCCTGCTTTCTCTTTATGTATTCTGTCTAGCAGGTTAATCTTTCAGCTTTATTCATGCCGCTGTTCACAGGGAATTGATATGCTCTACCACTCTCTAATTCACATCACGAGCTAATGTTTTGCCTCCACTCCTTGTGTGCATTGTTGCTTATACATTCATTTATTGTGTACCTTTACAGTATTTCTAATTTCCTGAGGGTTCATTCTACCAATTGTGAGGAATATATCTTTACTGTGTGCATAAAGAATTTAGAGCCACAGTAAAAATGAAATACAAGCAGTCCCTGACTTACACACAGATGGGGACATTCCAGATGTGGTTTATATTAATAAATTTCTTGTTTAACAATCAGAATGCATTTTGCCATAGCCACAATATGATAAGAAGTTGCTAGGTTCCCAATCTAACCCAAAAAAGCTAATTAAATTGTTAAGCTTTTGGGACCAGAATAAGGACTCATTAAATGACAGACTAGGATGGACTATAGAATTGGGAATACTCACGAGTCTAATTGCCCTTTTCAACCCTGTTTTGAAGTCCTGAGGGTACCAGAAATTTATCTCTGCTGACATATTCGTTCTCTTCTTATTTGGTTCCAGGTGGAATTCATGGTGGATTCTTTTGATGGGGATTTTCCTGCTTTGAAAGGAAATAATAGGACATTTTCAATGTGGAACAGGGCTGAGGTTCTGACTGCTGGCCTAAAAGAAGTAAGTAGCTGTTTAGATCCACATGATAATTTCTGCTTAGGAGAGTGACCAAGTGGGAGAGAGCTGTTATGAGAATCACAACACAAGAAACACCAAAGGAATTGGAAAGCAATGAAGTGGTTTAAACTGTGAAGCAGGAGGAATGTAAAGTATTGAACGGACTTCTGGAAGGAATGATTCATTTATGTAAAAGGTGGTAAAAATTGCCAATAGAAAAGCTGCAGTAATGTTCACAGAATAAGGTATTTAACCCAGAGCCTGTTAGTCTCTTGTCTATTCCGTAGAACATCTGAGCCACATTACCATTTCTATTTTAGAATGCACAACTGGTATAGTCATTAAATCTTAATAAATCAGTCTAAAACTATTGAGAGTTGTAATTGTTAGTTTTTATGCACTGTGTAAAGTCTTATCAAACTATAGGCTTCCATAATTGTATTTGAGGCACTTCCTCCCAGAGCCCACACAAATAATTCCCAATACCAAGGTGCTTGGAGATTCCACTTCTTTTATGTTTGGCCTTATAGGACCAAACATATGGTTGATTTGACCCTCTAGCAAAGTAATGAAATGAATTAATTTCTGGGATGATTAGCTACATTTTATAGTGACTATATTGGCTTAGTAATGAAGAAAAGCCATATGTACATGTGCTTCTGTGTGGATACAGATTAAGAAAATGAGAGAAGGCAAATGCTTTGTTATGATACCAGAATGTTGAATTTATATTATCTTCATTCTACTCCAAACAAGAGGCTGTCGTTTGAATAACTCTTGTTAATCAGCTCAGGTAATAAGTGTTGTGACTACTTATCTTACATCTCATTCTTCCAAAACAGAAGTGAACGACAACACAGCACAGTGTTGTAATTATCCGTAAGAGCCCAGGAATCTGATCAAAATGAAAATAAATGAAACAAATACCCATGTAACTTTCTGTTTTGGGCTGACATTTGGGGAAGGCTGTAGGGTAAATTTTCTCTCAAGTTTTTTAGAATTTTTATAAAAATTATATTGTTATAGGCCTTCCATCCCTCTGATATGTTGAAAATTTCATTATTTATTGCCATGTTTTGCTGTTTTTTTCTAAACCTCAGGAATAAAGGGCAGTTAAAATTTAGTAGTGTTAAGCTCTTGAAATAAAATGGTATCTCTCCACCATGGCACACGCTTACCTATGTAATAAACCTGCACATCCTGCACATGTACCCTGGAACTTAAAAGCTGAAGAAAAAAATTGCCACAACACTTTTTTTTTGCAACATGTTAAAGGTTTGATGCATTTTTGAATTAAAATCATTAAATTGTAGTCTGAGTCAGAATCTCAGAGGTTTATGTACTTTTTGAAGGGAAGATAGAGTCATGTGTTTTTACCACTCACTACACTCCCCTTTACCCTCTAGAGGTAACCACCAATTTTATGATAATTTTTTCTTACTTTTATTTATCTGTGTACCAGCAATATATAACTCTAAACAAAATAGTTTATTTTGCCAGTTTTTGGAACTTTATATAGTGGGTTCATATAGAATGTATTATTATTATTATTATTATTATTATTGTTATTATTTTGTTTGTTTGTTTTGGAGACGGAGTCTTGCTCTGTCGCCCAGGCTGGAGTGCAGTGGCAAGATCTCAGCTCACTACAACCTCTGCCTCCTGGGTTCAAGTGATTCTCCTGCTTCAGCCTCCCAAGCAGCTGGGACTACAGGCACGTGCCACCACACCCTGCTAATTTTTAGTAGAGACGGGGCTTCACTGTGTTAGCCAGGCTGGTCTCGATCTCCTGACCTTATGATCCACCCACCTTGGCCTCCCAAAGTGCTGAGATTATAGACGTGAGCCACCG